>NC_051284.1:31438963-31536463 GCF_015220745.1 Sebastes umbrosus | reverse complement strand
GTGTATGCTATATTTAGAATATTTTCAGCCCTTTACCTCGCCGTCAGACAGCCCTTTACCTCGCCGTCAGACAGCCCTTTACCTCGCCGTCAGACAGCCCTTTACCTCGCCGTCAGACAGCCCTTTACCTCGCCGTCAGACAGCCCTTTACCTCGCCGTCAGACAGCCCTTTACCTCGCCGTCAGACAGCCCTTTACCTCGCCGTCAGACAGCCCTTTACCTCGCCGTCAGACAGCCCTTTACCTCGCCGTCAGACAGCTCTTCACCTCGCCGTCAGACAGCCCTTTACCTCGCCATCAGACAGCTCTTCACCTCGCCGTCAGACTTATTTGATATTCTGATTTATTTTTTATATTTTTCTGACATTCTTTTTTAAAACTTTTTTTCCAACATTTTTTAAAACCTTTTTTTCTGACATTTTTCAGACATTTTTTCCGACATTTTTTAAAACTTCTTTTCAGACATTTTTTTAAAACTTTTTTTCTGACATTTTTCAGACATTTTTTAAAACTTTTTTTCTGACATTTTTCAGACATTTTTTAAAACTTTTTTTCTGACATTTTTCAGACATTTTTTTTTTTACTTTTTAAAAAACTTTTTTTTTTTTTACATTTTTCAGACTTTTTTTTTTACTTTTTTCTGACATTTTTTAAAACTTTTTTTCCGACATTTTTTAAAACTTCTTTTTTGACATTTTTTAAAACTTTTGTTTCTGACATTTTTCAGACATTTTCTTTTTTACTTTTTAAAAAACTTCTTTTTTTTTTTTACATTTTTCTGAATTTTTTTCTGACATTCTTTTTTAAAACTTCTTTTCCAACATTTTTTAAAACCTTTTTCTGACATTTTTCTGACCTTTTTTTCAAGTTTTTGTTCGGACGTTTTTTTTCCCTTTTTTTTGACATTTTTTTAAAACTTTGTTTTGACATTTTTTTAAAACTTGTTTTTTGACATTTTTTAAAACTCGTTTTCTGACATTTTTCAGACATTTTTTTTTTTACTTTTTAAAAACTTTTTTTTTTTACATTTTTCAGACTTTTTTTTTTTAACTTTTTTCTGACACATTTTTTAAAACTTTTTTTCCAACATTTTTTAAAACTTTTTTTCCGACATTTTTTAAAACTTCTTTTCTGACATTTTTTAAAACTTTTGTTTCTGACATTTTTCAGACATTTTCTTTTTTACTTTTTAAAATTTTTTTTTTTTATTTTACATTTTTCTGAATTCTTTTCTGACATTCTTTTTTAAAACTTCTTTTCCAACATTTTTTAAAACCTTTTTCTGACACAGTTTTTGTTCGGACGTTTTTTTTACTTTTTTTGACATTTTTTTTAAACTTTTTTTTGACATTTTTTTAAAACTTGTTTTTTGACATTTTTTAAAACTTTTTTTCTGACATTTTTCAGACTTTTTTTTTTACTTTTTAAAAAACCTTTTTTTTGACATTTTTCAGACTTTTTTTTTTTACTTTTTTCCGACATTTTTTAAAACTTCTTTTTTGACATTTTTTAAAACTTTTGTTTCTGACATTTTTCAGACATTTTCTTTTTTACTTTTTAAAAAACTTCTTTTTTTTTTACATTTTTCTGAATTTTTTTCTGACATTCTTTTTTAAAACTTCTTTTCCAACATTTTTTAAAACCTTTTTCTGACATTTTTCTGACCTTTTTTTCAAGTTTTTGTTCGGACGTTTTTTTTTCCTTTTTTTTTACATTTTTTTTAAACTTTTTTTCTGATATTTTTCTGACTTTTTTTAAAAAACTTTTTTTTTTGACATTTAAAAAAAAAAAAAAAAAAATTCGACATTTTTTTAAAACTTTCTTTTCGACATTTTTTTTTGACATTTTTTAAAACTTTTTTTTCGACATTTTTTAAAAACTTTTTTAAAAACTTTTTTAAAAACTTTTTTAAAAACTTTTTTTCGACATTTTTTTAAAACTTTTTTTTCGACATTTTTTAAAACTTTTTTTTCTGCAAAAGTTGTCAATAAAGATTGGTTTGAAAGCTCCGAGGCAGGTGAAGTGTGTTTGCTAGCAGAGGTCTGTACGGGTCACAATGCTAACAAGGCAGAAACGTGCTGCCTTCATCATCTGAGCCATCCTATCTGCTGAAACAAGTTTGCGTTGGATTATCTCACCAACAAAAATAAAATGTCACTAATGAACTGGACAAGAGGAGTGAAATGGAAATCCGTTAGTAGAACGGTTTTCAAGCATTCGTTGTGTGTGTTTTGTTCAGGCGCTGCAGTTCCAGCGTTCGTTGGACGACATGGAGCAGTGCGTGGGCTCCGTGGAGAGCGAGCTGACCGACGAGGACTGTGGCAGCGACCTGCCGTCCGTCAACAGGCTGCTGAAGGCTCTGCAGGGCCTGGAGGAGGAGGTGGACGGACACAGAGACAGAATCCAGGTACGCCACTACGTCCACTTCCTGTTTCACTTCCTGTTTCACTTCCTCCGCTGAGGACGTTGTGAATCTGAGGGACGAGGATGATGGAGTAAAGATGTATATTCATCTAACAGGGTCTGGTGGAAACAGCAAAGAGCTTCCAGTCTCAGGGGAACTTCCTGGCTGAGGAGATCCAGATCAGAGTGGCTCACACCATCAACAGGTCTGACAACTCCTGACATCTGGATTTATGTTTATGTGTCACCACAGCTGGAAGAAGTATTCTGTGGTTTCTTGACAAAAAAGTTTTTCTCGTAATTTTGGGAGTTTAATCAAGAAGAACATTCAAGTCTTTTTTTTTCTCAGAAAATGTTAGTTTTTTCTCGTAAATTTACGACTTTAATGTTAGAAATTCTCTGTTTTTTTCTCATAAATTTGGGAGTTTTTTCTTGTAAATTTACCACTTTAATCTCAGAGAATATTCAACGTCTTTTCTTATAAATTTTTATTTTTTTCTCGTAAATTTATGTCTTTAATATCAGAAATTCTGAGTTTTTTTCTCGGACATTTGTTTGTTTTTTCTTGTAAATATACCACTTTAATTTCAGAGAATATTCAACTTTTTTTCTGGTAAATTAGTGAGTTTTTTTCTGGTAAATTTACGACTTTAATGCTTGAAATTCTCAGTTAATTCTTATAAATTAGTGAAGTATTTCTTGTAAATTTACCACTTTAATCTTAGAGAATATTACATTTTTTGTCTTGTAAATCTTTTTTTTTTTTTCTCGTAAATTTAGGACATTAATCTCAGAATTTCTTTTTCGTAAATTTGAGTGTTTTTTATGTAAATTTACCACTTTAACCTCGGATTATTACATTTTTTTCCTTTAAATTTTTACTTTCTTGTCGTAAATTTATGTCTTTAATCTCAGAAATTCTCAGTTTTTTCTGGTAAATTTGTGTGTTTTTTCTTGTAAATATACCACTTTAATCTCAGAGAATAATCAAGTTTTTTTTCCTGTAAATTACTGAGTTTTTTCTTGTGAATTTAGGATTTTTTCTCTGAATATTACCCCCCTCCCCTGGCTGCGTAATTCATGTATTTTTAACTACAACGGCCCTAAATACACCATCGTAGAAACCAGGATATAAAAAGTTAGAAGTTAAAAAAGTTAAAATGTTTAAAAGTTTCTTTTTTTTTATAAAGTTTAATAAACAACAACAAAAGCAATGACTACCCAAACGGTCGTAAACATCCCAGTTTGCTTCCTGCTGTGTTTACTGTAGTTGTGTGCAGTGAGCAGTTTCTGCCAGCCTGTCTGATCGTCTGACTTCTCTCCTTATTATGACTCATCAAGATGTGATAAACAGGAACTATAGGTACCAGAAGTTTACGTTACGCTCAGCAGTATTAACAGCAGTAACTGTGCTCCGTCAGGTACAACGGTCTGTCGGAGCCCCTGCAGAGTCGGAGGGAGACCCTGGAGGCCTGGCAGGTTCTGTTCCAGTTCTACAGAGACCTGGAGGAGGAGGTGGCCTGGCTGAGCGACAGACTGCCCTCCGTCACCGCTAAAGACTGGGGGGGCTCGCTGAGCAGCACCCAGCAGCTGCTCCACAAGCACCAGGTGATCACACACACATCATTAATAGAATAATAATCAGCATTAAATACTGTTTATGTGTGACAAGTGACATAAAGATATATAAAGACATTTTTATCTTCAATACCTCAATAATATGAAATCTGACTCATTTAAATGGACCAATTAAAAACCCGTCTAACGAGTTCAGGTTTAACTTTGTGCTGGTTTGTGTTGTTTCAGGCTGTGATGCAGGAGATCTCAAGCCGCGCCCCATTGGTCCAGGCAGTTCAGGAGGCGGGGCATAGCCTGGTGAGGAGCTGTCACTCATTAAGTCCTACTGTCAGATCGTCAAGTCCTTGACGGCTCTCTCACAGACATTTTGAGCCCTTTATGAACACTTTCCTTAAGTCTGCATTCATAGCATTGTGACGTTAAACACGGGGTAACCATGGTTACTAGGGGATGTCCGCAGGCGTAAAAAAAAATTAAAGGTAAACAAAGAGGGCGGCACATGAGTGTTCATCCAGGTATATTTAAATTTACACAGGAACATAAGCATTAAGTATTGATGATGGTACATTAAAACAGAGTAATGCAGCATTAGATTATATATATTAGATTATATTACACAAGTGGTTTATTCATCAACCACTTCTTTTAATTTTGCATAATGACGTTTGACAAAAACAAGTAAATAGATTGTTTTCCTCGTAAGGCCAGAGCCTGGAGGACGTTCAGATAGACAGTAAAATACGTAAAGTACAACTGCTGACATCTGGATTTATGTTTATGTGTCGCCACAGCTGGAAGAAGTATTCTGTGGTTCCTTGACAAAAAAGTTTTTTTTCGTAAATTTGGGAGTTTAATCAAGAAGAAAATTCAAGTCTTTTTTTTTCTCATAAATTTTAGTTTTTTCTCGTAATTTTACGACTTTAATTTTAGAAATTCTCAGTTTTTTCTCATAAATTTGGGAGTTTTTTCTTGTAAATTTACCACTTTAATATCAGAGAATATTCAACTTTTTTTCTTATAAATTTTTATTTTTTTCTCGTAAATTTATGTCTTTAATATCAGAAATTCTGAGTTTTTTTCTCGTACATTTGTTTGTTTTTTCTGTTAAATTTACGACTTTAATGTTATCTCATATTTTTATGTTTTATGTTGGGTGGTGCTGATTGGCTCTCATAACGGACCGCTGGATGCTACTGAACCACCGTCAGTCAGGAGGATTCAAACTATTCTTAATCATTCAACCTGTTTTTTTATCAGATAATGAGAAGAAGAGAACATTTTATGTGACATAATTTTCACTAAAATGACAGAAATGTTCAATATAATCTGACGACTAAACAGGACGAAGATTAAATAAAAACTAAAATCAAATGACTTTTCGGCGACTAAAACTATGAAGGATAAAAATGACTAAAATAAGACTATAACTAATCAGTATTTTCATCTTAAGACTCAGACTAAATGTAAAATAGCTGCAGAAATCAACACTGAAAGAGTGAAATAACAAGTTGGAGAGGACATTTACAGTCTATTAACGACTACATCACTTTGACCTTTCGCAGGTCAGAGGTCGTCACTTTGCGTCTCACGACATCCGGGAGCGTCTGGAGGAGTTGAAGAGTCTCCACGAGGAGCTGCTGACGGAGGCGGAGAGGAAGGGGAAACTCCTGCAGGAGGCGCTCAGCATCAACACCTTCCTCTCTGAGGTGAGGATTCAAATACAGAGTTTATGCGTACTGTAACTTCCTGTCAGATGACTTCCTGTTCGTATAAACCTGTGTGTGTGTGTTGAGGTGTCGGAGCTGGAGCTGTGGTCGGAGGAGCAGCGGTCAGGTCTGGAGTCTCGGGACTGTGGGAGGAGCGAGGAGGCGACGGAGGCCCTGCTGAGGAGGCTGGACTCTGTGGACGTGGAGCTGGACAACCAGAGGAGGACGGTGGAGAGGCTGCAGGAGGGTGGAGCCTCGCTGCAGCACCTGGGACATCCCAACAGGTAAACAGACACACGGCAGGGTCACCTGTAGGAACACCTGTACGCTCAGGAGGAGGCTGTGAGCTCTGTATGAGCTTCTTCAGGTTGAAGTTTGTCCTCAACGTTTTTTCACCCTTCAAAACAAAGTTGTGTCTCTGTGCGTCTGTCTCAGCCACCTGGTCAGAGAGTCTCTCCCAGGCATCCTGGAACGCTTCGAGACTCTCCTCCGACTCTCCGCCGCTCGCCGCGCCGCTCTGGAAGACCAGCTCCGCCTCTACGTGTACGAGAGGGAAGCCAAAGAACTACAAACATGGCTGACCTCCAAGAAGACCGTGGCAGAGTCCAAGGACTGCGGACAAGATCTGGAGGACGTAGAGGTGAGTCACACAAGTACCGAACGCTAGAGCTAGTAGGTATCTCATACAGTTTCTCATTTTAATAAGACATTTACTTTTAGACTGAAGACTTTAGCAAAACTCCAGTACGACTGTTTGTGTTCAGATAACATTTAACATTTTAGAACTTTATTTGGTTAGATGAAAAATATGGAGTCATAGTAGTGCCATAAAGAATATTTTAATAAATAAATGAATAAATGTGGAAATATAAAGAGAAATAAAAGATAAGTAAAAAAAATAAATGTGGAAATATAAATATAAATAACAAAATATAAAAGAATAATTATAAACATTTTCATTTATTATCACATGTATTTGTCCATTTATTTCTGTATATATTTATGTATTTTGAAAATATATTTATTTATTTATTTTTTTAATATACATTTCTTTAATTTTTTCTGTATTTTTTTTATTTATTTATTTTTATATAATGCAAGTTATTTATATTTATCCCTTTATTTCTTTCTGTATTCTTTTTTTATTTATTTATTTTTATATAATGTAATTTATTTATATTTATACCTTTTATTTATTATTCTATTACCTATTGCAAGAAGAAAACAGAAAGTTTTGGTGCTGAATGCAAACTGTGTCTTTGAAACTGTAAAGCCGCTCAGACCTCTCCTCCCTCCACCTGCAGGTCCTCCAGAAGAAGCTGGAGGTTCTGGTGTCGGAGATGTCCGGTCTGGGTCGGAGCCGGCTGACCACAGTGCAGCAGCTGGGCAGAGGGCTGCAGCAGGACGGCCAGGCCCGGAGGAGGGACGACGCCCTCAGCGGGCTGTGGGACGACCTCAACCTCAGCATCAGGACCAGAGAACAGGTACGGCGGTAGACCTGATACCTGAGCTGCTTGTGCATGTGTCACAGTCTGGAGGGTGACAGTCTGTCCCGTGTCCTCCAGAACCTGCAGTCGGCGAGAGAGGTCCATCAGTTTCACCACGATGTGGACGAGCTGAAGGGCTGGATGGCTGAGAAGGAGGCGGTGCTGGACTCGGAGGATCAGGACCACGACCTGCACTCCGTCCAGACTCTGCTGAGGCAACACGAGGCGCTGGAGGTAGGAGCGTCTGCAGGGACTCCCGATAACCGCAGGACATGATATATAAAGTACCAGAGTATCTGTGGGAAACGTTGATGTCTTCACACTGAGCTGCATCATGAAGAGAGAAAATCTAACAGGAACTTTGTAAAGAAATAAATAAATGTAGAAATATAAAGAAGAATAAATAAAATAATAAATAAGTAAATAAATAAATGTGGAAATATAAAGAGGAATAAATAAAATAATAAATAAGTAAATATATAAATGTGGAAATATAAAGAGGAATAAATAAAATAATAAATAAGTAAATATATAAATGTGGAAATATAAAGAGGAATAAATAAAAGAATAAATAAGTAAATAAATAAATGTGGAAATATAAAGAGGAATAAATAAAAGAATAGATAAGTAAATAAATAAATGTGGAATATGCAATAAATATATTACATAATGCAGTCTGACCAGAGGTGGTACTCAGATCTTTTACTTCAGTAAAAGTAGTAATACCACAGTATAGAAATACTCTAATACCAGTATTTGTCTTGCAGGCAAATATTTTAGAAATTTAAGTTTAAAAGTATCAGCATCAAAATATACTTAAAGTACCAAAAGATAATCATTATCCAGAATAATATATATTATGTTATTGTATTATAATTACTGAAGTAAATTCACATTTATTAGTTGATTACATTTTCTATTAATAATCTAAATCTATTAAGTAACTAAAAATAAATAAATATAGTGCAGTAAAAATGTACAATATTTGCCTTAGAAAGAAGAGTATAAAATAACAATACTCAAGTAAAGTACAAGTATCTGAAAGTAGTGCAGACGTGGGCAGCGTGGTCCTGTTAGAGGTTGTAAGACCTGTAACCTGGCTGGTGTAGAAGTAAGTAGAGAACAGTTGACCTTCAGTTGACCTTCAGCTGACCCGCCTTGTTGTTGTGGACCATCAGAGGGACCTGGTTCTGATCTCGGAGGAGGTGACCAGGAGCCGAGAGGAGGGCCGGGCTCTGAGCCGACGCCAGCCTCAGGCCAGAGCCGCCGTGACTCAGAGGCTGGAGGAGCTGGAGGCCTGCTGGACCAGCATCCAGGACAAGGCCTCCCAGCGCCGAGCCAGACTGGGCCAGGCCGAAGACGTGCAGAGATACCTGTCCCACTGGACCGAGCTCATGTAGGTCCTCCTCACATCTCAATACTGTTTAAGATAAATAAATAAATGTCATTAAATGTAGCAAAAATAATACTAAAAATAAATGTAGCTATTAATTAATTAATAAAATGTCATAAATTTATATTTTTGTTTATTTATCTTTGTATTAATTCCTTGATTTCTTTACTCTTCTGTTTAATTTTCTCTTTTATTTATTAATGTATTTGTTTGTATTAATTTAAAAAATATATGTTATTTTTGCACTTATTTTTTATATATTTATTTTTGTATTTATTTTTATTTATTTATTTTTGCATTTATTTTTAAATATATTTATGCATTCATTCATTAATTTATTATTATTTATTTATTTATTTCTGCACGATTTTCCCTTTGCATTTATTTATTCCCCCAAACAATTTTTTTTTATGTATTCTTGTCTTTATACATTTCTGCCTCATTATGCAAATGAGGGGTCTGTATACATAAATACATACATTTAAAAATAAATATAGGGCGCCTGGGTTAGCTCAGTTGGTAGAGCGGGCGTCCATGTATTAAGGCTTGGTCCTGACCGCGGCGGCCCGGGTTCGAATCCGGCCTGTGGCCCTTTCCGCATCCACTCTCTCCCCCCTTTCAAGACTCTATCCACTGTCCTGTCATAAAAATGGAAAAATGCCCCCAAAAAATAACTTTAAAAAAAATAAATAAATAAATATAAAATAAATTAAAAAAATGAATGCAAAACTAAATATTTTAAAATTAATAAAAATAAATACATAAATAAATAAAAGGGGAAATTAAGCAGAAGAGTAAATAAATAAGGGAATTAATACAAAGATGACCAAATAAAGAAGCAAATTAAAACAGAAATATCAATTTATGTCACATTTTATCAATTATTTTTTTTATATTTTTGCTACATTTAATGACATATTTATTTATTTATTTATCAAGTCATTTATTTATTTATTTATTTTTTATTTTGGTAGTTTCCCAGCAGGATATTTAGACATTTCAGTTAGAAGACTGAACTTGTCGGCGCTCTCTGGTGGACAAACGATGTAACTGTGACTAGATATTACCTTTGGTACACTCTTGTTTTTATGATTATTTCTTTTAACTTAAAGACAGAAACATAAAATGATCAGTCAATGAAAGATTTCGTTAAATCCGGCCAATAGTAGAGGCCATGCCATCACCTGTAGTAAGAAGTAAGAAGTCAGGTGTTTTCAGAGAATGGACTTCATGATAAGTTCTAGTATGTATTCCCTGTGTTACCATAGCGCTTTATACTCTATTAACTACTAATATTTTTGCACAAAAGCCACTGTTTTTGTTTCTTGTCAGCACTTTTCTGCTCCTTAAAGACATCTAGTCAACTTGATGTCTGATTATTAGCTCAGAGAAAATCAGAAGGTATTTTCTACTCTGGGACAGGATGTACAGAAAAGACAGTGTGTCTTCATGAAAGTGGACGTCTGTGTTGTGTCCCAGGGCCTGGCTGAGGGAGATGCTGTCTCTGGTTCGGGGGGAGGCGCTGAGCGTGGAGGGAACCGACCTGGAGCAGCTCCTCAAGAAACACGACGAGTACCGCGTCCAGATCGACCGACAGCTCGGCAAATCACAGGCTGCGAAGGAGGAAGGAAGGCGCCTGATAGAGGGAGGGAACTTCATGTCCCCGGAGGTAAGACGGACACATTCAGAGGAGGACGGTCTGCTGATGTCTGCTTAAACCTGACGTCCCGATCCTCCTCCTCTTCCTCCTCCTCTTCCTCCCAGGTGGAGGAGCGTGTCTGCGAGCTGGAGGAGCTGGAGGTGCGTGTGGAGAAGGTCTGGGAGGAAACCCGCCTCCTGTATGAGGAGGAGCTGGAGATTAGTCTCCTGCAGAGGGAGCTGGAGCAGGCGGAGCGCTGGCTGAGCTCCTACGAAAACACTCTGATGGCCGAGGACTACGGGGTACGTCTCTAGACCACAACCAGGACGGGTCCAGGACTGAGCATAAATAAATACATTAATAAGGGGTGAAATGCAAAGGGAAAATCGTGCATAAATATATAAATACATACATTTAAAAATAAGTGCAAAAATGAATCAATAAAAAAAGAATACATGCAAAAAAAAGAAAAAAAAATTTAATAATTTATAATAAAAAAAAAAACATAAATAAATTAAATAGAAAAGTAAATAAATAAGTTTGGAGAAATAATTAAGGAGTGAAATGCAAAGGGAAAATCATGAATAAATGAACTAATAAATGCATAAATACATACATTTAAAAATAAATATAACATAAATAAAACAATATGTGCAAATTATAGATCAATAAATAAAACTAATACAAAAATAAATATATGAATAAATGGAAAAATGCATGAAAATAAAAAAATAAAAAGGGAAAATTAAATAGAAGAGTAAATAAATAAGTTTGGAGGAATAATTAGGAGGGAAAAACAGAAATAAATAAATACATTTAAAAAAAAAAACATGCAAAAATAAATGTAATAATTTATAGAAATATATACATAAATAAATAAAAGGGAAAATTAAATAGAAGAGTATATAAATAAGTTTGGAGAAATAATTTAGGAGTGAAATGCAAGAGAAAATTGTATTAATTATATTAAATATATATATTAAATTATATTTATAAATTAATAAATGCATAAATACATTTAAAAATAAATAAAACATAAGGGCAAAAATAAATACTTACATTTAAATAAATAATATAATGCCAATAATAAAAAATACATAAATAAATGCAAGGTAAAATTAAACAGAAGAGTAAATAAAAAAGGAAATTAATACAAAGATAAATAAATAAAGAAGCAAATTAAAACAAATATCAATTTATATCATATATGTTACATTTATTTATTATATTTTTGCTTCATTTAATAACATTTATTAATATTTATTTATATAGTCATTTATTTTAGATTTCTTTGAGACCAGGATTAATAGACTGTGTCTCAAAGTGACTGTTAGCAGGGACTGACGGGGACAGTAGGTCTACATCACTCTCTCTCGCTCTCCATGACTCCGTTCAACGTGGTGGTTCTGTTCTGTCGGTTCCTCCAGGACTCGGTGTCGGATGTTCTGGAGCTCCTGAAGAGGCAGGAGGACTTGGAGGCCATGATCCAGGCCCAGAGCGAGCGCTTCATCGCACTACAGAAGAAGAAAACACAGGTTGGTTGGTAACTTGACTGGACCGAATACTATGACTGTGTTGGAAACCGCCTACTGCATACTACTGATGAATGCAGTATACAGTACATACTGCATACTACTGATGAATGCAGTATACAGTACATACTGCATACTACTGATGAATGCAGTATACAGTACATACTGCATACTACTGATGAACGCAGTATACAGTACATACTGCATACTACTGATGAACGCAGTATTTAGTATACAGTACATACTGCATACTACTGATGAACGCAGTATACAGTACATACTGCATACTACTGATGAACGCAGTATTTAGTATACAGTACATACTGCATACTACTGATGAACACAGTATTTAGTATACAGTATATACTGCATACTACTGATGAACACAGTATTTAGTATACAGTATACAGTACATACTGCATACTACTGATGAACCCAATATTTAGTATACAGTACATACTGCATACTACTGATGAACACAGTATTTAGTATACAGTATACAGTACATACTGCATACTAATGATGAACGCAGTATTTAGTATACAGTACATACTGCATACTACTGAAGAACGCAGTATTTAGTATACAGTACATACTGCATACTACTGATGAATGCAGTATTTAGTATACAGTACATACTGCATACTACTGATGAACGCAGTATTTAGTATACAGTATATACTGCATACTACTGATGAACACAGTATTTAATATACAGTACATACTGCATACTACTGATGAACGCAGTATTTAGTATACAGTACATACTGCATACTACTGATGAATGCAGTATTTAGTATACAGTACATACTGCATACTACTGATGAACGCAGTATTTAGTATACAGTATATACTGCATACTACTGATGAACACAGTATTTAATATACAGTACATACTGCATACTACTGATGAACGCAGTATTTAGTATACAGTACATACTGCATACTACTGATGAATGCAGTATTTAGTATACAGTATATACTGCATACTACTGATGAACGCAGTATTTAGTATACAGTATATACTGCATACTACTGATGAACCCAATATTTAGTATACAGTACATACTGCATACTACTGATGAACACAGTATTTAGTATACAGTACATACTGCATACTACTGATGAACGCAGTATTTAGTATACAGTACATACTGCATACTACTGATGAACGCAGTATACAGTATACAGTACATACTGCATACTAATGATGAACGCAGTATTTAATATACAGTACATACTGCATACTACTGAAGAACGCAGTATTTAGTATACAGTACATACTGCATACTACTGATGAATGCAGTATTTAGTATACAGTACATACTGCATACTACTGATGAACACAGTATTTAATATACAGTACATACTGCATACTACTGATGAACGCAGTATTTAGTATACAGTATATACTGCATACTACTGATGAACACAGTATTTAGTATACAGTACATACTGCATACTACTGATGAACACAGTATTTAGTATACAGTACATACTGCATACTACTGATGAACGCAGTATTTAGTATACAGTATATACTGCATACTACTGATGAACACAGTATTTAGTATACAGTACATACTGCATACTACTGATGAACACAGTATTTAGTATACAGTACATACTGCATACTACTGATGAACACAGTATTTAGTATACAGTACATACTGCATACTACTGATGAACGCAGTATTTAGTATACAGTATATACTGCATACTACTGATGAATGCAGTATTTAGTATTTAGTATACAGTACATACTGCATACTACTGATGAACGCAGTACAAGTACTATTTTCTCTCTTTGCTCTGGTGTTTTGTTCTCAGAGGGAGGAGAGACGTGATGGAGATGAGAACCTTCAAGACAGAAAACCTCCAGCCAGAGTTACGTCTCTGAGGAGAAAACCGTCGGATCCAAACACCCCACGGAGGCCCTCCTCCTCCTCCTCCTCCTCCTCCTCCTACTCCTCCAGAGACATCGTGCGTCGAGTCAGCAGCGGCAGGAGGACGGACAGAACCGTCAGATCGTCCGCGCTGGACAAGAGAACCAGTCCTTCTGTTAGTCCCCCGCCAAGCCCGTCCCTCCAGCCCGACTCCAGGAGACGCTTCAGGGCCAGCAGGAAGAGATGGGAGGCGGAAGAAGACGCCAGCAGTCCTCCCACTGGTCCCAGCTCCGGCCCGACTGTACCGCCCTGGAGAAGTCCAACCAGCCTCTCAGACTCGACGCCTGACTCCTCCTCTCCAAAACACCCTCCGTCTCCGGCGCCGTCCTCCCCTCAAACCTCAGTCTCTTCTTCTTCGTCTCCTGAGAAAGACCATCGTTTCAGATCCAAACCTCCTCTGGCTCCAAAGCCCAGAATCCCCTCTACAGAGCAGACGCTGGGACGCCGCTCTGATCCCCCGAACCAACCGGAGAAGCCCGCCACACCACCTGACTCACCTCCACTGATCAGAGAGCTTGTTGCTCCCACTGAGCCGCCGTCACCACCGTCACCACCGTCACCACCGTCACCACCGTCACCACCGTCACCACCGTCACCGCCTCCAGCGGTCCCAGAAAGATGTTCTCCCCCTGAATCACCTTCAGCGAGGAGAGAGCTCCACAACGAGCCCGATCCTGCTGATCCTCCACCTACTGCTGAACAGGTCACACCACCCGACTCCCCGACGGCTGCACCAATCACAGAGGAGGATGCTGACGGTGCTCTGTCTCCTCCACAGCGACGGGGGAAGTTAGACGGTCTACCGGAGGAAGAAGCCGGTCTACCAGAGGAAGAGGCCGGCCTCCCCGGATCCACAGCGGAGGTAAAAACTGCAGAGCAGCCAGTGAGGATGGAGGGGACGCTGGAGATCAAACTGAAACAAGGAGGAAACAAGGTGAGAGACTGCTGACATCACACAGGTGTATTAAAGGGAGAGTTAAGGTGTTCCTCAGTGGGGTTATATGAGGTACTTCTCCATAGTCAGTGTGTTACTACAGTAGATGGAGTTTGGAGAAACAGACAGGAGTATTTATAATATTTTCACTGCTTTCCCCTCTGACGGGGGACTGAAGCCGTTATATCGCTCTCTTCAAAGCCACCAGACTCCATTCACAAAAACACGTATTTAACCTGTCAGAACAGGAGAGTAGCTGGTCTACCGCTGCATCCATCAGTTAGTTAGTTTGTGTTATTCTGTGACTTTAGTGTTTTAAAGGGTTAAGACTTTTTTTGTGCGATTAATTCACACATCAAAATATATATTCAAACTATTGTTTTTGTCATGCTTTCATCGACGAGTTTAGACTTTAAACTTTTTTTGGGACATTTTTTAAAACTTTTTTTTCTGACATTTTTCAGACATTTTTTTTTTTTACTTTTTAAAAACCTTTTTTTTTGACATTTTTCTAAATTTTTTTTCTGACATTCTTTTTTAAAACTTCTTTTCTGACATTTTTTAAAACTTTTTTTTCACAAACATTTTCTGACCTTTTTTTCAAGTTTTTGTTTGGACATTTTTAGGGTTTTTTTTCGACATTTTTCAGAATTTAAAAAAAAGAAAAGATTTTGGACATTTTTAAAAACGTTTTTTCTGATATTTTTCCGACTTTTTTTAAAAACCTTTTTTTCTGACTATAAAACTTGTTTTTCTGACATTTTTATTTATTTATTTATTTTTTAAAAACTTTTTTCAAGACTTTTCGTTCGGACATTTTTCTGACATTTTTCAGCCATTTTTTTTTTATTTTTTTAAAAAACTTTTTTCTGACATTTTTCGGACCTTTTTTCAAGTTTTTGTTCGGACATTTTTTGGATTTTTTAAAAACTTTTTTTACTGAAATGTTTCGGACGTTTTTTTTTTCAATTTTAAAACTTGTTTTTCTCACATTCTTCAGAATTTTTTTTTTTTTTACTTTTTTAAAGACTTTTCGTTCGGACATTTTTCGGAGTATTTTTCTGCCATTGTTCTGACTTTGTTTTGGTACTATTTTTCTGACATTTTTTAAAACTTTTTTTCCGACATTTTTCGGACTATTTTTCGTAATTTTTTTCTAAATTAATGAATCAACTTCCCAGTAGGAACACTTAAATATTACCTCATTTCATCATGTCCTAAATGTCCTAACTAACTTCCATTTATGTCCGTCGCTCACTTTCTGCTCCTCTGGGAAGCAGCCGGGCTAAAAGTTTAATAAATAAGTAGTTATAATAGTATGCATATTTATAATATTTGTATGGGTCAACACAGGACATTTCAGTAGAGACATTAAATATGAC
Source organism: Sebastes umbrosus (assembly GCF_015220745.1). Taxonomy (NCBI): domain Eukaryota; kingdom Metazoa; phylum Chordata; class Actinopteri; order Perciformes; family Sebastidae; genus Sebastes; species Sebastes umbrosus. The sequence goes on along the minus strand of NC_051284.1, from coordinate 31,520,464 downwards.
AATAGAATAGAAATAATGTAGTTCTACTTTTGTACGTCTCTTTGTATACGGACATTTTACTGGCGTCCGGTAGTCGCTTTCAGTCCAAAATGGCGGAAGCGTAGCTTTGCTAAATATACGTTCTTTGTTAAAACCTTTTCCTCCGACATGGCGGCGTGTCCGTGGTGATGACTGACTGACAGGTGTGTGTTGTCTCTCTGTGATTGGCTGCTGCTGCTGCAGGGTCTGGAGCACTGGGAGGAGGTGTTTGCTGTTCTGGAAGGAGAGACGCTCAGCCTGTTTACAGACAGAGCGGCTGCTGCAGAGGTACGAAGAAGATGGAACATCACAGTGTTGTAAAAAGAGATCTTTTATTTTAGAAATGGCCAAACATTCGACATAAATCCCACTTTAATAACGTGATTAATGAACCAGTGGTGATGTGTTCCCACAGAGGACCTCGAGGTGGCCTCCTATCAACATGGACGGAGTCGTCTGCAGAGAGAACGTTTACCACCGGAGGAAGGAGAACACCTTCAAACTGATGTGAGTCATGTTCACTCCATTTCACCTTTTCAATCGGATTATTAAGTTAAAGTTTCCCCGAGGGGGTCTTAAAGCTGGAAATTATATATATTTTTGGGGGAAAATATATGATGCATCAAATATAGCTGCATCTTCCCGTCATAAAATCAAAATGTGCTGCATCATTTTAAGGCCGGCCGACATTGATATTTTTCTGACTTTTTTTAAAAAACTTTTTTTGGACATTTTTTTGGACATTTAAAAAAAAAAAAAAATTCTGAAATTTTTCTGACCTTTTTTTTTTTCTGACTTTAAAACTTGTTTTTCTCACATTTTTCAGATTTTTTTTTTTTTTACTTTTTTAAAGACTTTTTGTTTGGACTTTTTTCGGACTTTTTCTGACATTTTTCGGACCTTTTTTTTCAGGTTTTTGTTCGGACGTTTTTCTGATTTTTTTTCCGACATTTTTCGGAATTTTTTTAAAAAACATTTTTTAGACATTTTTTAAAACTTTTTTTTCTGAAATTTTTCGGACGTTTTTTTTTCTGACTTTAAAACTTGTTTTTCTCACATTTTTCAGATTTTTTTTTTTTTTAACTTTTTTAAAGACTTTTTGTTTGGACATTTTTTGGACTTTTTTCTCACATTTTTCGGACCTTTTTTTTAGGTTTTTGTTTGGACGTTTTTCAGATTTTTTTTCCGACATTTTTCAGAATTTTTTTAAAAAACTTTTTTTGGACATTTTTTAAAACTTTTTTTCCTGAAATTTTTGGGACGTTTTTTTTTTCTGACTTTAAAACTTGTTTTTCTCACATTTTTCAGAAATTTTTTTTTTTTACTTTTTTAAAGACTTTTTGTTTGGACTTTTTTCGGATTTTTTTTAAAAAACTTTTTTTGGACATTTAAAAAAAAAAAAAGAATTCCGACATTTTTTTTAAAACCTTTTTTTCTGACATTTTTAGGACTTTTTTTTCTTTTTTTTCAAAACTTTTTTTGGACATTTTTTTAAACATTTTTTCCGACTGATTCAACAGCAACACCACACACTAACAGATTCATTCATGAACACTAAAAACAACAGAAACCTCTCTAAATCTCGGGCGATCAAACGTGACCTTAGTGTAAACAAACATGACCGACGACGGGCAGGAGGCCATCATGTTCTGGCTGATCGGTGTTTGTACCTTTAAAAGAACGTCGGGATCTCCTCTAGAAGTTAGAATAAAGTTCTGTAAGTGTGACCGAAGTTAAGTGATTTATTTCTGTAAATAATTTCTACTGTTGAAAAAACATTCTTGCAAGTATTTTGTTGTTGTTGATTGTTTTATGTGTGTGTGTGTGTGTGTGTGTCTCAGACTGGAGGACAGCAGTCAGTACCTGTTTGCCGCGTCCAGCAGAGAACTTCAACTGCTTTGGCTGAAAAAGCTCCAAAAGTGTTCTGAATCTTCCAGCAGCGACTCTGACGACTCTGGGTAAACACACACACACACACGCGAACACACACACACACACACACACACACACGTTGTACTTTATACTGTATTTACACTCCGTCTCCCTTTAAGGTACATTTTGGGACTAGATTTGTTGGTATTTGTGACATCACTCATGTAACCTTAATGTTGTTTTTGGACTGAGCCATGCTGGCTGTTTCCACTCTTCATGCTAAGCTAAGCTAACCATTCCAAATGTTGAACTATTCCTTTAATATTCTATATCAGCACTTTTCTTATTGCCTTCAACACACACACACACACACACACACACACACACTCGTTTTCCTCCCTGCTGTGGGCTGCAGCCTCTCCAGCGGTTCGACACCCGTTGATTTAAACAAACGAGGCAACTTTGAAGCATCAAAATATGAATTTTTCTGACTTTTTTTCCGACATTTTTCTGACTTTTTTTAAAAAACTTTAAACTTTTTTTCGACATATATAAAGGTTCATTTTGAACTGATAAAAAAATTCGAGATTAATCGCAATTAAATATTTGAATCCATTGACAGCCCTGGTCATAACACCTTATCAGGACTTTATCAGAATAAAAGCACATGAATGAGGAATTTGATATTTAAGAGTGTATTAAACAACAAAATCCTCATTCATGTATCTCACTGTCATGATGTCTTAGCACAAAAAAAACCCCAGCTGTACACAAACTACTTTAAATACGGTATAAAAATCAAAATAATTAATATTAATAACTATCTGATGAAGGAATCTCACCGAGCTTTCACTACTAACGTCAGTACTCGACAGTTCTGGAGACGTGACGAGCTACGAGAGGATTTAAAAAGCACCGAGGTTTGATTCATCAATATTTTGTCATTTCTATCCTTTTACTCTGCTTTGATTTTGATTTAAAGAACTTCTCGTGATGATTTTCTGAAATGAACACGGATCCAAAGAGCATTGCGAGTCTAATTTTTGGGGTTTTTGGAGTCAAACCGGACGTCAGTCAGTCAGTCAGTCAGTCAGTCAGTCAGTCAGTCTGTCTGTCAGCCGCTGACGTGTTTGATGGAGCTCCAGACTGAAGCGGTTTCCTTCAAACTGCGTCAGGTAATTTGACTTTCACTTCTCGCCTGTTCACACTGTGCACTGTGGGGACGCCGGGCACATCGGAGCTGGGTGAGAGGCCAAAGAAATGAAACGTCCCTGCCAGCAGGGTTTTTTCCTTTTTAATGAGATACTTTGACAAGGTGAATTACATTCAGCGGGCACACAATGGTGCAGAAACACACGGTGGTACGGGACACAGCCCACGGCTCCATTATTCAGCTGTCAGGCATCACGTCTGGTTTAGTTTTGCAGCGTGGAGACGGAGTATACAGTCCTGCAGAGGCAACATGTTCATAAAACCATTCCTGCAGGAGAGAGATGTTTATTCAACAGGAAGAGAAACGTAGAAAAGGAGACGTTTTGGGGTTTTTAGCAGCAGTTACGGTACGTGTCCACAGGGGCATTTTTTATCGCGAGGGGACGCGACGCTTCCCAACATTGGTCGCTTGGTGTGCTGTCCCTAGAAACAAGGCACTCGGCTCCTGATTGGACGAACGCTTTCCCGCCGTTGGCTGCTGCTCCCAGCTTTCAAACCGGAACCAGTCTGGAGGCTCGTTTGGAAACTTTCTTCTCTTATTTCATGTAAATAGTTCACTGAAATGTGTTTCTGAAAACATTTGAGGCGAGAAATAATCCGTGCAGTTGATGAATCTGTCTTTAATTTAGATCAACAACGTTTATTTTAAAAGATCCTCGGGAGTTTCGAGAGGCGGCGAGTCGCGTCGGACGCCCGTGAGTTACATAAAGTAGACGAGCCCTCAACTTTATGCAAATGAGGAACGGGCGTCGTGACGGCTAGTCTCTCCAATCGCGATGCCACGCTACCAGAATGCATTGCTGCACGGCTGCTTACATAGACAATGAATGGGGAGCGTGGAAAGCACGGAGGCTGTGGACACGTACCATCAGGGTTACCTACGCAGGTCAAACAGAATAATGACGCAAGATGGATGTTTCAAATGCAGCCACTGAGGAGATATCAATGTTTAAAGTCACTGTATTGCCAAATGGTATATTTGTGGGTCTTTGTGCTAAGCTAGGTTAAAACCAGCCTGGTTGCTTGTTAACTAGTGAGCTAGTCAGTTAGCCGATGCTAACGCTCAGCTCGTTGTCGTTCAGGAGAGCGTCATCGGTCAACCTGAGTTTGGAGAAGCTGGCCGAGGCTCCGGATGATTCGGCGTCGACCAAACCGCCGGACGGGAGAGCCGAGAGCCTGGAGAGACAATCGTCCACGGAGGGGCAACCTCCTCCCAAACCCCCCCACACGTACTACAACAGACACCGCTACCCCGAGGACGAGGAGGTCAGGACCTCAGGTGAGGCCGCACACCGTTGGCATGTTGTTTAACGCTAACGACCACCGAGGAGCGTGTGAGTTAATCTGTATTTTACTGCGCCGCAGCTACAGAGAGCCGTCAGAACCAGCCGCCGTCGCTGCCTCCTCAGGACCCCCCCACCGCGACCCCGCCGCTAACAGACGACAGCACCAGCAAGACGAGGCGGAGCGTCTTCAGGAAGTTTTTCACCAAGAAGTAAAGCTTCATCAGCAGTCCGTTAAAAGAGGAGTCATGAGGTTTACAGTTTACAGACGTGACATCAGAGGAGGCGTCAGATAAGCCTTAAAAGATGCCAAGTACAAATAATATCACCTATAAAGTGCTTTTATTGAAGTGCCTCACAGGATAACGTCTTCATTTATAATGAGAAACTTAATTTGGGGCAAAAATTAAAACTAATAAACAAGAAATTCAAACCCAATAAAGGAGAATAGAACAGGTAATCTGTAGTCGTTTTCTAACGGTGATCAATAACTAGACAGCTTTGTGTGACAAGTTCATTTAGACGTCTATCTGACATCTATTAGTTTGGTCTTTGTGAAAGCAGCTCCAGGTTTCTGTCTCCAGACGGATGTTACGTCTGACGGTTAATCTCCTCCGACGACGGTGATGAACCTAAAACAGCCTGAAGAGACAGAATCAAAGTAATCTGAGACGTTTTCTGAGCCGGAGAATCGATGGAACGTTTTCTAAAAGACGAACTTCGCTTCAACGATTCAGAACTCTGTTTATTTATTAATGAGCAACGAATCCAAAACATCTTCAGACTCATCGTCTGCTCCATTCAATCAGATCAATAAGTCGATCATTAAAGATAACGAGTCGCATTCAGACGTCAGAGAGTTCAAACACTTCAACTCCGTTCAGGGAATTAAAGCCGATTGAAGTGATTGAGAGTCTCATTCAGTCGTCGTTGATTAGATTCAGGCCTTTAGATTAAAACTCTTCATGTTCCTGTATTGAGTAATGATCATTGTATTGATCTATTGAGTAATGATCATTGTATTGATTACTGTAAGGTTACTGTACAAACATCATCTGATTGAACTGCACTGAATGTTTTAATAAAATATTTCCACATTTCATCGTCGACTTCCTGATGATGTGTTTCTCTTCCTCTCAGAGATCTGAGCTCCTTGTTCAGCAACACCATCAATTTATTGATTTATTGATCCACAACTGATCAGTTTCCATGTTCCTGTCAGTGACGCTGCCTCCAGGTATTAGACACGGCCGACTGACGACCTTCTACCGCTCTCACTGCTTTAAAACATATATATATATCGTACTAGTACCTTTACTGTAACAGAGTATTTTTACAGTATACTTTTATACCGTGGTATTAGAACTTTTACAGTGTGGTAGTAGTACTTTCACTGTGTGGTATTGGTACTTTTACTGTAACAGAGTATTTTTACAGTGTGGTAGTAGTACTTTTATATTGTGGTATCAGTACTTTTACTCAGAGTAATTTTACTCTGTAGAATGGTATTAATACTTTTACTGTAACAGTGTATTTACATAATGGTATTAGTACTTTTACTGTAAATTTTACAGAGTGTTATTAGTACTTTTACAGTGTGATAGTATTACTTTTATACTGTGGTATTAGTACTTTTACTGTAACCGTGTACATTTCCAGTGTGGTGTTAGTACTTTAACAGTGTAGTAGTAGTAGTAGTAGTAGTATTAGTACTTTAAAAGAGTGGTAGTAGTATTAGTAGTAATATTAGTAATAGTAGTTTTAGTAGTAGTAGTAGTAATATTATTATTATTATTATTAGTAGTAGTAGTAGTACTTTAAAAGAGTGGTAGTAGTATTAGTAGTAATATTAGTAATAGTAGTTTTAGTAGTAGTAGTAGTAATATTATTATTATTATTATTAGTAGTAGTAGTAGTACTTTAAAAGAGTGGTAGTAGTATTAGTAGTAATATTAGTAATAGTAGTAGTAGTAGTAGTAGTAGTAGTAGTAGTAGTATTATTAGTAGTAGAAGTAGTAGTAGTAATAGTAATAATATTAGTATTTATAATGACGCCTGATAAAGAGTCAGAGGTTCAGTTCCTCTGTTCGGCCTCACGGTGTCGCTGTCGGAACAGTAATGCGCCTCCTCTCCTCCTCCGGAGCTCCTCGGGTCTCCTCGGAACTCCTCGGGTCTCTTCGGGTCTCCTCGGGTATCCTCGGGGTCTCGGGTCTCGGGTGTCTCAGTTTGAGTCTTCGGCTCCAGCCGGCAGATTGTCTGGTTCACTAGTTTATCTGGAGCTGTTCACATCGATCGAACCATTAACCCGCAGAGCCACCACACAATCACACATAACGATGCTCCCTCCTCTTCCTCTTCCTCCTCTTTCTCCTCCTCCTCATCTTCTTCTTCCTTCTCCTCCTCTTCCTCCACCACTTCCTCCTCTTCCTCCTCCTCTTCCTCTTCCTCTTCTTCCTCCTCGTCCTCTTCCTCCTCCTCTTCCTCCTCCTCCTCCTCCTCTTCCTCCTCCTCTTCCTCTTCCTCTTCCTCTTCCTCTTCTTCCTCCTCGTCCTCTTCCTCCTCCTCTTCCTCTTCCTCTTCCTCTTCTTCCTCCTCGTCCTCTTCCTCCTCCTCTTCCTCTTCCTTCTCCTCTTCCTCTGCTGCAGGAACTACTACTATTACTTCTTCTTCCTCTTCTTCCTCTTCTTCTTCCTCCTCCTCTTCCTTTCCCTATTTCTTCTTCTTCTTCTGTCTCTGGCTTTTATAGTTCATCAGTTCATCATCTGAGGCCGTGAATTCATGATGAATTCATCATGAATTCATCATGAATTCATGACGAATTCATGACGTCACCGCTGCAGCTGTGCGCTGATCAGATTTATAAATTCTTAAATAAAGATTCAAAATCAGTTTCTTCAACGTTTGATGCAAAACACGTCACTTTAACACCGTTAAAAACACATTTAAATAAAGAAAATCATTAACAACAAGAGAAACTAATCAGTTAAATAAATATATAATAATTCAAACAAAAAATGTGGAAAACTTCAGAATATAATAATAATAATATGATGTATATTATTATTATTATTATTATTATAACGTGTTTTATTTTAATTGAAACATGATCTCAAATAAATAAAAAAGGACTGTAGAGTGGATGATTAGATTCAAGAAATGAAACAAAATACAATTTATACCCAAAATAGTGAAATAATAATAATAATAATAATAATAATAATGATAATATTAATAATAATAATAATAATAATGATAATAATAATAATAATAATAATGATAATAATAATAACAACCAGTAAAACTGCTCAGTTCCAACATGTTATATTTTACACATTAAAAGCCTGTGAAACGTTTGATTTCATGAATATAGTATATAATAATATAATGAGAGTTAAACCGGAATATTTCAGTCCATTTTTATCTTTAATGAAATAAAAATGTCCCCTTAAATAACCCTTAATGTCCTTTTAAATTTAAGTGCAAACTAAAGGTTGAATTAAAGGACTTTTAAATCTTTAATGTGACTTTATCTGAGTGTGTTTCCGTTCTTATATTTGATCTCCAGGTTATAAATAAACCTCTGTGACTGTTTCTCCGTTTGTCCCTGCGGGCCTCCGTCTGATTCCATCCTCAACATTCAGCTCACGAAGAATCAACCTGATAAATCAGCAGGAGATCAGAGAGGAACCAGTTCAACCAGTTCAATCACCAGTTCAACGTGTACAGCACTGGGAAGAGAAAATCATGTTTTTATGAGTAAAATAAGTCCCTTTAATACAGAATTTATTTATTTATTTATTTATGTCGGTGGCAGCTTATAGAAATATTTCAGCACTTTAACAAACATTATTATTGTGTTTTTTTTCTCCTTAAAACAAAAATGTTTTGCAAATAAAAATCTTAAAAATAAAATAAAAACATCCGTTTATTGTTGCAGATTATATGTTCCGTTTTGTTTTTATTTTTTTTATTTAGTGTCAATATATTTAAATATGAGGAAACAAAATATGTTAAATTAAAACAAAATTACAGTTTATTCTCGACGTATATTCGCAGTAAAATATAACAGAATATTGAATATAATGTGAGTTTTAATAGCTGCAGGATTTATTTCTTTAACTGTGAAATACTCATTATTTTATTATTTATTTTTTATGAGATGTTTTGGAGGTTTAATTTCTTTTCTTTTAATAAACTGTAGTTTAATACTTTAAACACCGTTTGCATTAAATAAACATTACAGCAGCTTCATCAGAATGATTATTATAATGAAATAACGTCGCTGTGGCAGCAGAACACTGAAACAATAATATAAGATTATTATATCATAAAATAAAAACATAAAAGATATTATGTGAGATAAATTATATTTAATTTAAACAGAATAAATCATTTAAACACGTTTATTTAATGTTTCTAATCTCCCACAGAGACAATTATTATATTAATATTTAAATACTGAAACCTGATCTGCAGTTTCACAAGTTGATTATAAATAAAATCAGTTTCATGTTTTAATGTTTTTAATGTTTTTAATGTTTTTATCGCTGCAGATCAAACCAGATGAAACACGTGACGTCAGAACAACCAGCTGATCAAAGATAAAAAAAATCGTTTAAATGAATCGATGAGACTGAAAATCAATAATTGTGTTGATGTAGTTCCGATTTTTACCGCTGAGAGGCGCCCTCTGACCTCTCTTCATCCTCCTCTTCATCATCCTCCTCTTCCTCCTCTTCCTCCTCCTCTTCCCCTCTCCCCTTTATGCACCAAATATCTGGAACAAGCTCCCAGAAACCTGCAGGACCGCTCCAACTCTCACTTCTTTTAAAACAAAGCTTAAAACTTTACTGTTTGCGGGTGCCTTTTATTCTGACACTGCACTATAACTTTTACTCTTTTGAGTTTTATGCAATTTTAGCTTCTATCCTAGCTTTTATTTTTAGCTTGTTTTTATTTTCTAATCTTTAATGTTTTAATGTTTTTATGTTTTTATAACTGTTTTAATTATTTCTTAATGTTCTTTTGCATTTTGTCGCAATGTTCTTGAATGTTTCTGTAAAGCACTTTGAATTGCCCTGTTGTTGAAATGTGCTATACAAATAAAGCTGCCTTGCCTTGCCTTGCCTTCCTCTTCATCCTCCTCTTCATCCTCTTCATCCTCCTCCTCCTCTTCCTCTTCATCCTTCTCCTCCTCCTCCTCCTCCTCTTCCTCTTCAACCTTCTCCTCCTCCTCTTCATCCTCTTCATCCTCCTCCTCTTCTTCCTCCTCTATTCCTCTTCCTCTTCATCCTCCTCTTCATCCTCCTCCTCTTCCTCCTCTTCCTCTTCATCCTTCCCCTCCTCCTCCTCCTCCTCCTCCTCTTCATCCTCCTCTTCTTCATCCTCCTCCTCTTCATCCTCTTCATCCTCCTCCTCTTCATCTTCCTCCTCCTCCTCCTCTCCTCCTCCTCTTCCTCTTCATCTTCCTCTTCATCCTCCTCCTCTTCATCCTCTTCATCCTCCTCTTCCTCCTCTTCATCCTCCTCCTCTTCATCCTCTTCATCCTCCTCCTCTTCCTCTTCTTCCTCCTCCTCTTCATCCTCCTTCTTCTCCTCTTCATCCTCCTCTTCCTCCTCATCCTTCTCTTCCTCCTCCTCTTCATCCTCCTCTTCCTCTTCATCCTCCTTCTTCCTCTTCCTCCTCCTCCTCTTCCACCTCTTCCTCTTCCTCCTCATCCTCTTCCTCCTATTCCTCTTCCTCCTCTTCCTCTTCATCCTCTTCATCCTCCTCTTCATCCTCGTCTTCGTCCTCCTCTTCCTCCTCCTCTTCCTCCTCTTCTTCTTAATAAGCAATAATAATAAATATAATAATATATTTATATTAATAATAGAATAATATTAATAATAATAAAATAACAATAACAAATATATTATTATTAATAATATTATTAATAATAATAATAATAATAATAATAATAATAATACATTTTTCTGTTCACAGTTTATAAAAACAAAACAAACATGAAAAAAGGAAGAAGCTCTGTTAAAAACCTCCAGTTCACCTTAAAAGAGGCCCGTAACCCTTAAGATCTCTCTTAAAACCCTTAAGAACCTCTGAAAACCATTCAAAGCGGCTGGAACCCCCCTGGAACTTAATCCCCTTAAGAATCCAACAAATCCCCTTAAGAAGCCCTGGAGGTTCCTCAATAACTCCTGGAACACCTTTACTAATCTGTGGAGCCCCTTAAGTCCCTATGGACCCTTTAAAAACCCCTTTAAGTCCCCTGGAATACCACCAAAACCCTTAAAACCCCCTTGAGAACAAATGTGACCCCTTAACATTTCCTGAAACACCTTCAGGACTGCTGGAAACCCCTGCAAGAAGCCAGATATCCCTCTTAAGAAACACCTGGAACACCCTCAACTCTTTGAATCCCCTTAAGAACCTCCCTTATAATCCTCGTTAAGAACCAGTGGAACCTCCTCAAGAACTCAACGAACCCTTTAACAGCTAGAACCCCTTCAAGAACCCCCTGAAGCCCCTTAAGAACTTATATAAACCTCTTACGAACCCTGTAAAGAACCAGTGGAACATCCTTAACAACAACAAAAACCCTAAAGGGCTACTGGAACCCCTAGAGACACCACAGAAATCCCCTTAATAACCTATAACCCCCTTGAAGTGTCCTTAAAACCCCTGAAACTGACTATGAAACAACCAAGATCCAGTACCACCTCATTTAAGAATGTAAGGAAATCCTTAAGGGGCTGCTGGAACCCTTTTAATACCCCCTTAAATCCCCTGGAATACCACCAAACCCCTTGAGAACAAATAAAACCCTTTAACATGTCCCTGAAACCCTTTAAGAACTTATATAAACCTCTTCCAAACCCCTTAAAGAACCAGTGGAACCTCAGGAACTCAACGAACCCTTTCACAGCTAGAACAACCAATAAAACCCCTTAACATTTTCCTGAAACACCTCAAACTAACGACTCTTCTCGGGTTGATTAAAATATATATTTAAATAAAACCCATGAAAACTAGAATGAACATAATGATGGTTGAGATGTTAATTATGCTGGAGGTCAGAGGTCAGAGGTCAGAGGTCACCTTCAGGTTTATTTCTCTAACTGAATTAAAAAAATCATCTTTAAAAAAACATAAATATATATAAATATATAGAAATTATATATGTACATCATCAACGTTTTCAGTGATAATTACAGTTTTTATTACTTTCAACAGCCAATAAATGAGTTTATCATCACACAACGCGTTAACTCCAGATTGTACAGCATTACATTTATAATAGATTACATTACAGAACTCCCTGACTGGCTGCAAGTTTAACTCTTTAATATTGTTTAACATTAACTGAGTCTGGTTTAACTTGAACTGCTCGTAGTTAGTCGACCAACAGAAGGTCAAATAGTGTTTACAGTCAAATGATGGTTAAAACTAACAGAGTCTGGTTTAACGTCTCAGTCAGATAAACTTTTACCTTCTTAAATCCACATTTTTAGTTTTCAAACAACCAACAGAAAACACTCCTCTTCTTCACTCTTCTTCACTCCTCTTCTTCACTCCTCTTCTCTCCTCTTCTCTCCTCCTTACTCCTCTTCTTCACTCTTCTTCACTCCTCTTCTCTCCTCCTTACTCCTCTTCTTCACTCCTCTTCACTCCTCTTCTTCACTCCTCTTCACTCCTCTTCTTCACTCTTCTTCACTCCTCTTCTCTCCTCCTTACTCCTCTTCTTCACTCCTCTTCTCTCATCTTCTTCACTCCTCTTCTCTCATCTTCTTCACTCCTCTTCACTCCTCTTCACTCCTCTTCTTCACTCTTCTTCACTCCTCTTCTCTCCTCCTTACTCCTCTTCTTCACTCCTCTTCACTCCTCTTCTTCACTCCTCTTCACTCCTCTTCTTCACTCTTCTTCACTCCTCTTCTCTCCTCCTTACTCCTCTTCTTCACTCCTCTTCTCTCATCTTCTTCACTCCTCTTCACTCCTCTTCTTCACTCCTCTTCACTCCTCTTCTCTCCTCCTTACTCCTCTTCTTCACTCCTCTTCACTCCTCTTCACTCCTCTTCTTCACTCCTCTTCACTCCTCTTCTCTCCTCCTTACTCCTCTTCTTCACTCCTCTTCACTCCTCTTCTTCACTCCTCTTCTCTCATCTTCTTCACTCCTCTTCACTCCTCTTCACTCCTCTTCTCTCCTCCTTACTCCTCTTCTTCACTCCTCTTCACTCCTCTTCTTCACTCCTCTTCTCTCATCTTCTTCACTCCTCTTCACTCCTCTTCTCTCCTCCTTACTCCTCTTCTTCACTCCTCTTCTCTCATCTTCTTCACTCTTCTTCCCTCCTCTGTGATGAATCCACCTGCTGGTTCAGTTTAAAGGTTCAATCCGTAGAAAAAAGTTTGGTTCAGAGGTTTCTCTCTCTCTGGGGCTGGATGGATGTTCTTTCTCTCCTCCTCTTCCTCCTCCTCTTGATCTTCCTCTTCCTCCTCCTCCACCTCATCCTCCTCTTCCTCCTCCTCCTCTTGATCTTCCTCCTCCTCCTCCTCCTCCTCCTCCTCCTCTTCCTCCTCCTCAACCTCCTCCTCGTTGTCCTCTTCCTCTTCCTTCTGCTCTCTTCTCCACCTCCTTCTCCTGTCCTCCTGTCCTCCTCCTCACAGAGGACAGGAGGACAGGAGGACAGGAGAAGCGGAGCCTCTAAAGGTCCAAACTCCGCTCCCATCTTCAGCTTCTGTGAGGAAACTAACAACAACAACAACAAACAAACACACCAGCAGTATGTTTAGTTCAGTGAGTCACAGGAAGCTGACAAACAAAACAGCAAGTTAAATTACTCCATCAAAATAAAAGCATGACGAAACAACAACAACAACAACAACAATAGTCCTTAAAATAGATCCATGTTACGAAAAATGCACCGAATGAACGGAAAATAAATTATTATTATTATTATTATTATTATTATTATTATTATTAGGTTCGTTCTTGAAATTGGTGATGACAGTTTATTTATTTATTTATTTATTGTTAGGTTTTTTTTAGGAGCTTTCAACCCTCAGTTCGCTGATGAAGGCTACGAGATGTGACTGAAAGCTCCGGAAAAGCCAAATAAGTGGACCTTGTGATTTTATTTTTCACTGATTATTATTATTATTATTATTATTATTATTATTATTATTATTTATGTATTCATTTTAGTAGTCAGCCTAATAATAAACTATGATAATTTAAGTTTTTTTTTATAATAAATTCTTCCGTCAAAACATCCGGTCTCGGCTCACTTATGTTTGCATTATTTCCCACAAAAAATACCACAAAATATTAGAAATAAGTGGGAATAAATATTTTTTTATTTTTTAAAACAACAAAATAAAACAAAAGGAAAAATACTTAAAATCGGAGATTCATGTTAATTTAATTAGAATTCATTTTTTTGCGTTGAAACTGATATATTTGCCATTTTTTTGGTGTAAATTGTTTGATTTTGTCTCGAGCTCCGCCCTCTTATTTCTGCTCTTATTAGTTTATTTATTAATTATTAATCATCAGGTTGTAGCAGAGCTGCAGGTCAGCCTGTTGGGAGGAAACGAGCTGATGTTTGAGGCTCCATGTTGCTCCTCCAGCTGTAACTCTGCTCATCTGGACACAGAAACATTGATTTAGTTCATTTAGTTAAACAGATGGAGGTTTTCTGTTTCTCTGGTTTTGTGTTTTCTCTCCGGATGGAAACCCTGGTTGTCTCTGCTGGCTGATCTCCAGCTGATTTCAGATCTCTGAGTCAACCTGCAAAAACCTGCAGAAGAGTTGAATTAACTCAGTTGGAGTTTTATAATCTGCTCAGAGTCTCTCTCTCTCTGTTTGTTGGTTTATTGAGTATTTATATCAGATTGTTTCTGTTTGTCACCGAGATGCGCTCAAACCGCCTTAAAGGTGTTAAATCAATCACACTGATCTCAGATTAAAGTATTTAAGGTGGAATTAAAGTGTTGTTAGAGAGGCTTTTATTTAATTTATTTATTTATTTATGTATGTATGTATTTTTTTATTTTTTTATTTATATATTTATTTATTTATATATTTATTTATTTATATATTTATTTTGTAGAGTTCACAGTTTTATGATAGTAATCTGCTGCAGACAGAAAACATGTTTAATCTCATATATAAACATGCAGGACGGTGTAGTGGTACTACAGAGTTAGAGCAACAACACTGTTTTTATTATGTGTTTTTTTTTGCTTTGTTGTTTTTTTTAACTCTACTTTTTCTTTTTGTCATTATTATTATTGTTTTTTCTTTTCTTGGTTTTGTTTTGGTTTTGAATGTTGAGGTTTTCTCTCTTTAGTGTACCTGATGGGTTTGTCTGTCAGCTCATCTAATTAAAAGTTGGTTTATAGACTGTTGTAATTACAAACAGTGGATTGCAGATATGAAAACAGCCTTGAAAAAAGGAAAAAATAAAGTATAAAAAAACAAAAACAATACTGCAGTAATATTAGTTAGCTGGTAATAACAGTAGCAGTAGTATTACTGTAGTAAAACTACACATTTTAAATTATAGTAACAGTAGTACTAGCAGTAGTACTAGTAGTAGTACTAGTAGTAGTACTAAGAGCAGTAGTACTAGCAATAGTACTAGCAGTAGTACTAGGAGTAGTACCAGTAGTAGTACCAGTAGTAGTACTAGTAGTAGTACTAGGAACAGTAGTACTAGCAGTAGTACTAGTAGTAGTACTAGTAGTAGTACTAGGAGTAGTGTTACTAGGAGTAGTACCAGTAGTAGTACTAGGAATAGTACTAGTAGAAGTACTAGTAGTAGTACTAGTAGTAGTACTAGTAGTAGTACCAGCAGTAGTACTAGGAGTAGTACTAGGAGTAGTAGTACTAGTAGTACTAGGATTAGTACTAGGAGTAGTAGTACTAGTAGAAGTACTAGGAGTAGTACTAGGAGTAGTAGTACTAGTAGTAGTACTAGCAGTAGCAGCAGCACCAGTAGTAGTACTAGGAGTAGTACTAGGAGTAGTAGTACTAGTAGTAGTACTAGGAGTAGTGTTACTAGGAGTAGTACCAGTAGTAGTACTAGGAATAGTACTAGTAGAAGTACTAGTAGTAGTACTAGTAGTAGTATTAGTAGTAGTACCAGCAGTAGTACTAGGAGTAGTACTAGGAGTAGTAGTACTAGTAGTACTAGGATTAATACTAGGAGTAGTAGTACTAGTAGAAGTACTAGGAGTAGTACTAGGAGTAGTAGTACTAGTAGTAGTACTAGCAGTAGCAGCAGCACCAGTAGTAGTACTAGGAGTAGTACTAGGAGTAGTAGTACTAGCAGTAGCACCAGTAGTAGTACTAGGAGTAGTACTAGTATTTGAATGATTTTTTTCCTAAGGAAAAAGTGAAATAAATCCTGTTGGAAATAATCATAATCATCATAATAATAATAACAATAATAATAATAATAATAACAATAATAATAATAACAATAACAATAACAATAACAATAATAATAATAATAATAATAGTAATAATAATAATAATAATAATAATAACAATAATAATAATAATAATAATTTAGAGGTTTCAAATATGAATAATAAATATCAGAAATAGTAAAAACACATGTTGGTATTTAAACTCCTTCCCTCTTTTATTCCCTCTCTCTTCCTCCTCTGAGCTTCAGTCTGTTGCTCAATGATTCTCCTTCTGGAGGAAAAACAACCGACCCTCTCTGACAACATGACGCCGCTCTGAAGCCTCTCTTCTCCGGCAAACATCTCACACACCAAGGAGGAAAGAACCGTCGAGAAGAAACATCCAGACCAGAATATATAGACCAGTCTGACCAGTCTGAACACACAGCATCCCCTCTCTCTCTGTCTCTCTGTGTGTTTCTGGATGTAAACAGTCTGAACAGCTGAAGGGTAAAATATTTGAATGTGAGGAGTGTAAATGTGTAAATATGAGGAGCGGTGTGTGTTTGGGTGTATACGCGTGCACGGTGCATGCACGGTGCGTGTTTTCCAGCGCCGGGTTTAGTTGAGGTGTGTGTGTGTGTGTGTGTGTGTTTTCTCCACTGCAAAAAGTGTCCACACTTGAGAGTCAGTTTGTTAGAGGCTCTAAAAGTCTATTTTTATTCCAGAAAAGATCATAAAAAAACCCACTTATGATAGAAAATAAATTTATTTATTTTAAAAATCAAGTGTTTGTGTTTTAAAAAGAGACTAAAATGTGACATCAAATTTCATCATAAAAATAATAAATAAAAATAAACGATTTTGGAAAGAATAAGATTTATTTTATTTTCATCTAATCTTTATTCTCAGTGAGACGCGTCATTTCTTGCAGCGTGCGCGGCCTCGCTGGATGTGTGTTTTCTCCACTGTAAAAAGTGTCCACACTAGAGAGTCAGTTAGACGCTCTAAAAGTCTGTTTTTAATCCAGAAAAGATCATAAAAAAAACACACTGATGATAGAAAATCATATATTTTTCAAATAAAGTTTAATTTAATTTAAAAATCAAATATTTGTGTTTTAAAAAGAGACTAAAATGTGACATAAAATATTAAAATAATAAATAAAATTAAAAATAAACGATTTGGAAACAATAAGATTTATTTTATTCTGATCAGATGATCTAATCTTTATTCTCAGTGAGACGCGTCATTTCTTGCAGCGTGCGCGGCCTCGCTGTGTGTGTGTGTGTGTGTGTGTGTGTGTGTGTGTGTGTGCGTCCTGATTGGCTGAGAGCAGCAGAGGACGTGTTAATATTTCCTCCTCGTGTTCCTGCTGGTTGGCTGAAGACTGCAGAGGTCCAACCAATGTTACTGCGTCTCTTTAGTGGCTGCGGAGCTTCTAACTCTCTAATTAATTGCAGCTATCTGTCTCCTATCGATGTGTGTGCACATGTGTGTGTGTGTGTGTGTGTGTGTGCGTGTTTTTCCTCCTCTCCCCAAAGCTGAAACATGAAGTAGTTTGTTGGGCTTTACTTTCATTTCTTCCGTCCTGCCGGTCCTGGTTCGCAGGCAGAGAGACTGAGACCCAGCAGAGACCCAGCAGAGAGTCTGGACTCATAGAGACCCAGCTGTGCGTGGCTGTGCGGTGCTGTGCGGTGCAGAGTGCGGTGCTGTGTGCGTCCTCCTCCGTGCACCGGTGATGTTGGATATGGGAGAGCGCAAAGAGGTGAAAATGATTCCTAAATCATCCTTCAGTATAAACAGTTTGGTGCCAGAGGCCGTGCAAAACGACAACAACAACAGCAGCAGCAACCAGAACCTGCAGCAGCATCACCAGAACCACCAGAACCACCAGAACCAGAACCACCACCTGCACCAGAACCTGCAGAACAACCAGCAGAACCACCAGCGAGCCGGCGCCGCAGAGGAAGCCGAGCAGAAGCCTTCTCTCTCGGCCGCGCAGCAGGACTCCAAAGCGGAGCCTCCGGAGGACAAGCAGGAGGACAACAAGCAGGAGGACAAGAAGGAGGACAGCAAGGACGGGGACAGGAAGGACGGAGACAAGAAGACAGGCAAGTACGAGAAGCCTCCGTTCAGCTACAACGCGCTGATCATGATGGCGATCCGGCAGAGTCCGGAGAAGAGGCTGACTCTGAACGGAATCTACGAGTTCATCATGAAGAACTTCCCGTACTACCGGGAGAACAAGCAGGGCTGGCAGAACTCCATCCGGCACAACCTGAGCCTCAACAAGTGCTTCGTGAAGGTCCCGAGACACTACGACGACCCGGGGAAGGGCAACTACTGGATGCTGGACCCGAGCAGCGACGACGTGTTCATCGGCGGGACCACCGGGAAGCTGCGGAGACGCTCCACGACGTCCCGCGCCAAGCTGGCCTTCAAGCGGGGCGCGCGGCTGACCTCTGGGCTGACCTTCATGGACCGAGCCGGATCCCTGTACTGGCCCATGTCCCCCTTCCTGTCCCTGCACCACCCCAGAGCCGGTGGAGCTCTGGGCTACACCGGGTCCTCCTCGGGCTACCCGGGTCACCCCTCCATGTCCTACAGCACCATGCTGACCCAGAACAGCCCGTCCGGGTTCCCGTCCAGCACCGGGCTGAGCATGGACCGGCTGGTGGGTCCGGACCTGCCGTATGCGACCCACCACCTGACGGCCGCGGCCCTGGCGGCCTCCGCGGTGCCGTGCGGCCTCTCGGTACCGTGCTCCGGTGCCACCTACTCTCTGAACCCGCTGAACCCGTGTTCCGTCAACCTGCTGGCGGGGCAGACCAGCTACTTCTTCCCGCACGTCCCGCACCCACACGCGCACCACGCCTCCGCCCCGTTACCGGGCGGCTCGCTGCAGGCCTCCCGGGCTTCAGCCTCCAACTCCCCGCAGACTCCGTCCTCCTCCGCGCTGTGTGACTCTCTGAGGCCGGCTCTCAGCGCCTCTCTGCCGGCCTTCAGCTCGGGACTCTCCGGAGGCTTGTCTGACTATTTCACCCACCAGAACCAGAACTCCACCGCGAACCCGCTCATACACTGATACACTAAACCTCCACCCAAAACCTCCACCTCCACCTCATCTCTCATCCCTTCATCCATCTATTCCTCCATCCCTCCATCCCTCCATTCACCCACCAGAACCAGAACTCCACCGCGAACCCGCTGATTCACTAACAGATACACTAAACCTCCACCTCTCCATCCCTCCATCCCTCCATCTATTCCTCCATCCCTTCATCCCTCCATCCTCCAACCCGCTGATACACTAACACCCAATAACCTCCACCTTTCCATCCTTCATCTATCCATCTATTCCTCCATCCATCCCTTCATCCTTCCCTCACCCCAAAACCTCACCTCACCTCTCCATCCCTCCATCCCTAAAAAACATCCCTCCACCTCTCCATCCATCCCTGAAGGAGTGAAAATCTTAAACTGACTGGAACTGTAAGTTGAACATTTTACACTGAACATTTACATTGTAAAAAAAAAAAAAAAATTATTATAAACTACCTACTATAGAACAAAAGAGGAGAGACTTAAAAACTGCAAAACAAAAAACAGAGCAGCAGAAACTCACAGGAAGCAGCCCTGAAGTTTCCAGGTATTTTTTAATATTATTATTATTATTATTCTCTCTTCTTCTTCTTCTTCTTCTTCTTCTCTTTCTGCTCCATCTCTTCTTCTTCCTGCAGTTTTATTTCTGTGTACATAATGTCTGTTCCTATAAGTGTCCGGGTTTGTCTCTGTATAGTTCTGTCAGTCAGCGACGTGCACAAAGTGACCTGAGCTAAAACACACAGAGGATGATGATGATGATGATGATGATGATGATGATGGTGATGATGATGATTAGGCTGATTTTTCTGTTCTTGTTGTTGTTTGGAGGCATTACTTTTTATAGAATGTGTATTTAAAATAGTTTTGTCTAATTTTGAGATTTAAAAAAAAAAAAAGTTGAAATAATAATAATAATAATAATAATAATAATAATGATAATAATAATAATAATAATAATAATAATAATAATAATAATATCTCTTAATAGCTGTTTTTTCGCCCGCATGTTCGCAGTATTATCAGGTTCCACGCGGGTTATTAAAGAAGCGACGGAGGATTTATTTTACACAATTGAAACACTAGTTTTTATTTTCTAAACAGTGAAATGTGTTTTATTTTTAATTTAAAGCGACTCCGTTAAAGTGCTGAGGCTCCATTCTTACATTTTTTTTTTTTTTTAAACAAACTGTACTTTTTTATAGACCAAAGAAATCGGTTTTTAGGACATTTAGAGTCTTTATTGAGCTGAAGAGGCCTCATGTAGTAGATGAATGAATGAGAGAATGAGAGAGTGAATTATTGCCTCATTCACTGCAGAAAATGTCCATTTAAACGAGAGTTTTATCGCATTTTTGTATTAACTTAGCAGATATTTTAATGCAGTTTGGTTGCGCCGATTGCAAATTAATTTCCCTGAATGTTTTATTATCGGTGCAGTTTTGGAGTTTGGAGGCTTTTCTGCCTTAAATCCGCCTCGATGCCTCGTTTACACATTAAATGTTAAACTGCGTTAAACACAGAAACGTCCTGCTTTTTAAAGCTGAATGTTTCTGTGCGTAAAAGTCTCGTTTCTTTAGATGGATGTTTTCGGCGGTGCAGCAGAATGTGATCTGCTTTATTCTTTATTCTCTGACTGTAAAACGTGATCTCTAAACGGACCTTCACGTCTCTTCTTCTTCTTCTTCTTCTGCTTCTTTTTATTTTCTATAATTAGTCAAAGAGAGAGAAAATGTCTATCTGTAATTTTTTGGGGTTTTTCCTTCTTTTTTAAAAAAAGAAAAAGGAAGAACGATGTAAAAAACCCGGTTTGTTTGTTTGTTTGACAGAAAAGAAAAACGCCTCATTATCTAAATACTACTTGGAATGATTGTCCTTTAATTGTCGTCTCTAAAAAAAAAAACGATTTTTCATGGTTGTGATAATATTGTGGTCTTATTCTTATTCCCGTGTTTTGTCGCTTACAGAAGTTAAAAAAAGGAAAAAAAATGTTTTAATCATAAAAAAAATAAAAGAATAGGTTACATTCATAACTAACGAAAATCATTTTGTCTTTTTTATTTTTTTTTACTCTCCTGCCGTCCGTGTTGTCTGATTTTATCACTAGGTACTTAAACACAACAAAAAAAGAAATCACATTTACTTATTATTTATTAGTTCTTATTTTTAAATCTTTATTTTTTAGGTTTCAGAGTCAAATTTGAAGCTTAAATGTGAGGTTCTTATTTTAAATTATTTATTGATAATGTATTTATTATTTATTATTATTATTTAATTTGAAGCTTAAATGTGAGGTTTTGTTAACGCGGTTCTTCACTGAGCAGATCTCCAAATAATAATATTATATAATATTAATATATATAATATATAGTAATATTAATATATATAATATATAATAATATTGATATATATAATATATAATAATATTAAAGGAGATTCTTCTGGAGATTTTAATTCGAACAACTCAACATTTGCCTGAGTTATTCTCTCTCGTCCATAGAGTCTCTGCTGTTGATGTTTGTGCTTGTTGTTGTTGTTGTTGTTGTTGTTTACGCGTGCACGGTGGATAATGCGCCGCAGCAGTGCGTGTGCGTAAAGCTGCTTTTAAGCATAAAGATATTTACGCGCGTCTACAGGCTGGAAAACAGAACTGTGTGAAATGATGCAACCAAGAGGTCGAGTTCAGGCTGCTGAAGTCTGACCGACTGTGTGCAACCTGCAGGCTGCGGGGCTCCGTGCGGGGCTCCGTGCGGGGCTCCGTGCGGGTTTTACTGCGGGTTGTTGTTTTTTTTGGTGCAGAAATGACCCAGAACTCGTTGTTTTGTTTTTAACACCAGATTCACTAAAATGCTGCCGTGGTTTAAATGTTGTGCTGCAGCTGATTTCACATCTTAAACCTCAAACTGTGTTTCAACAAATTACAAATTAATGCTTTATTTATTTTTGTGATTTCTTGCAGAAAATGCATGTTTGCATGCGTGTGTGTGTGTGTGTGTGTGTGCGTGTGTTTATGTTTGGCTCGTTATTTACAGATCAAACCGAAACTCGGTTGCAAATGTTGCTGTGCAGCTGATTTCACATCTCAAACCTCAAACTGGGTTTAAACAAATTCATTCTTTAAACTTGCAGATTATTTTTGTGATTATTTTGCAGAAAACTCTGAATTTGAGTTTCTTCCTGTCATGTGAGGTGTTTTTGTTTCAGCTGCGGATTGTCATGTTTGCATGCATGTGTGTGTGTGTGAGAGAGAGAGACTTATTATGTGTGTGTTTCTGTTTGGCTCGTTATTTATAGATAAACTCCGTTTGCAAAAACAGTTTAAATTTCTCCTTTAAACTCGCAGATTTTCGGCTTTTCTCTCAAACTAAAAGTCAGATTTCTTCTGTGATTTTTTGCAGAAAACTCTGAATTTGAGGGAGTTTCTTCTTGTCATGTGAGGTGTTTTTATTTCACCTCCACATTGTCATGTTTGCATGCATGTGTGTTTATGTTTGGCTCGTTATTTACAGATCAAACCCGAAACAGTTTAAATTTCTCCTTTAACTCGCAGATTTTCCTCTTTTTCTCTCAAACTGAAGTCAGATGTTTCAGATGTTTTTATTTAGTTTAGTTGTTTTTCCTTCAGTTCGGCTCATCTTCATCTGCAGCTTGTTTCAGGTCTTCAGGTTTCTTTATTGGAGCTTCGCAGCTGGTGAAGTTTTCCTTTTTATTATTATTGTTTTTTTTGCATCTGCAGCTCAAACTTTTGGCTGAATATTTCAGATTATATTATATAATATTTATATAATATTTCTGATAAACTTTCAGATTGTTGTGTGTTTTCTTTGGTGAAAGTCAGATTTAATTGTTGGATTTGAGCGCTGGTGTTGTTTCACTCTGTGGTTTTATAGCTGCAGTGTTCACATTAATATCTCTCTGTGTGTTTGTTTTTACAGATCGACATTTATTAATCTGGTTTCAGATTGTCTGCTGTGATTTTACAGATGAAGTTTAGTTTCAGTTTTCTGCTCTGTGGAGTTTTAAATGATCCACATCTGGATGTTTTCTGGTTTGATATTTACACCTTCAATCTAAACTGGTTCAAGCAGAAAACGACGTGCATGTTGTTTAAAACCTGCAGGTTTCTGCAGAACGAGTTGAAGTTGTTTCATTCAGGAGCTCTCCGGCGTGTTTCCGTCCTAATAATAATAATAATAATAATAATAATAATAATAATAATTTCACTTCTTGGTTCCGCATCTGCATGTTTTGGTTGTTGTTGTTTTATTTTGCCTCATTACACTTTGATTTATTTTACAGATTAAATCTAATCTGATTTAAAGGCTGGATTTGAAGCGTTGAAAGCTCTCTGGTTTGTTTTTAAAGACTCTTTCTGTTTGCTGTTCTTTGCTTTAGAAGCTGCTGATGCTGAATGTTGTTGGTGAAGCGGTTTATTACACATTCAGATATATTGATATATATGGTATTAAACCTGTAAAGCTGCAGATTGTTGTTGTTTGAATGATCCTCCTGCTGCTGTCTGGAGGCTCAGATCAGCTGCGGTGCGTTCAGGTGTTTAGTGTTTCTCTGCAGATTTATTTCTGTGTTTTCTGCAGTTTTTTCTTTTGTCGCAGTGAAAACCTGTAAACTGATCCGCTGCGTTTCTGACTGCAGGCTCCTTCCTCTTCCTCCTCTTCCTCCTCCGTGTGCGTAAATGCAGATATTTGGAGTTTAAACGACGTTTCACATGTTAACATGTGTTTCTGCAGACTGGAGTTGTGTTCTATCATGTCTTTAAAGACACATCTATTAAAATCACATGATGCACACCCTCCTCTTCCTCCTTCTCTTCCTCCTCTTCCTCACCTGAGAGCCTTCCTTCTTCTTTAAAGCTTCAGCTCGTTTCAATATTTTTCTTTTTGCGTTGAAATGTCTCCTGTTTTTATTGTCCTGCTGCAGGATGTTTGTTTTCAGTCTCATCTGGTTGTTTTCTGGAAATTTAATCCATAATGCACGCGCATTCGCTCCATCCGTGGCGACGCTAAAATGATGGAAACTATTTTTATTTAAATTAATTTTTAGAGAAACAACTGAAATTCTGCGTTTTTTTTATTTTTGGGTGAAATAGTTTTTATATTTAGAAGTTTAAAGGTGAGAACATGAAACTGGATGTTTTAGTTGAACCATGATGCAACATGTTTTCTGCAGGTCAAAGGTCAAACCTGCATCCTGCTGCAAACACGTGCACATTTTTTACTTTTCTGGATTCTTTTAACTATTTTTGTTTCCAACAATTTAATTTTTTTTTTTTTTAGAAATTCTAATTTACCAGAAAATCTAACAAATAAAATAAAAAAATAAGAGCTTTCTTTTGGCATCAAACACCCGATATGTTTCTATTATATTATATTTTATTTCATTTTATTTTTTAGGAAAATGAGGCTGCAGGTCAAAGGTCAAACCTTGTGTATCCACAGTCTGCAGACAGGAAGCGAAGCCACACTTTACTGGATGATCAGACAACGAAAGCATCATAATAATAATAATAATGATAATGATAATAATAATAGTAATAATAGTAATAATAATAATAATAATAATAATAATAATAACAATAATAATAATAATAATGATAATAATAATAGTAATAATAGTAATAATAATAATAATAATAATAATAATAATAATAATAATAATAATAACAATAATAATAATAATAATGATTCAGGACTTTTCTCTGATTCTGAGTCTTTTAGTCGTCTGTTTGCGTCGTTGTGATCTTCTTCTTCATCTTCTTTTTCTTCTTCTTCAGGTTCTGTGTTTGTTCCACCGATCAATAATCTCTCTGAGTGATCTGATGGACGATGTTTGTGTCTCATCATCAGCCTGATGTCTCGATTCATTCACAAGCTGCTCGCTTTGTTTTTTCTTTTGTTTGTGAGGCTGAAAGAGCTGCTGATGACATCAGTTTCCCATGATGCTGCTGGGTTCTGGTTGTTGCATGTTCATGTTGAAGTTTTGGGGTCCAAAGTGGTTCTGGATGCGGATGTGGCTGCATAGACGACAGATTTCTGAGGAGGATCTGTGGCTGTAAATATTGAGACACATGTGCAGCACATCTGTCCTCTGCAGGGGTTCAGCTCAGTCGCTGCATGTTGGTGGAGATCTTTCAAACATTGAAATCAGCCTGAGGAAAACTAAACGTGTTTAAAACCGGAGAGTTTTAGTGAAGAAAACAATGAAAACTTTGAATATTGAAGCACCAAGTTGAGACTGATGTTTTCAAAATGTTGGTTTTGGTCTTCAAAAGTTCCATCAGGGTTTCAGTTTTAGCGTTTCAGAAGCTCTGAATAAAACTAAAATACAATTCTTTGGCACTAAATTGGTAAAATGTAAAGGCACTGTGTGATGTCTAAAAGAGTTCAGCCTTTAGAGAAAAACAGCTTTTACACCAGCAGTTAAGTCTGAAAGAAAATAATACAGATTTAGATTTGTTTGGCACCAAATTGGAAAATTTAAAAGACAAATAATCTGTATGAAAGTTTTATTGTCTTAAAATGATCAGTATCGACACAAAAACCCAAATGAGTCCAAACTAGGATTTCAGTTTTAAATGGGTTTTTTTAATTAAAGTTTTACAAGAAGACTTTTTTTTTTATTTATTAACTCTTTTCTTAAAGACGTTTGTGTTTCAGCTGTCAGACGTCGTCACATTTAATCTTCTGGTTTAAATTAGAAGTTCATTTTTGGCACCAAATTGGAAAAATGAAAAAAGACAATTGATGAGAAACAACTGACTGTTTTTAGTCAGGTTTATTAGTGACTTTTATTGCTGCTCTAAATGCTCTTAAAACTCTGAAAGACAATTTTAAAAGATCATTTCATGTTATTTGTAATCAAAATATTGTTATCAAAAACAGCTTTCAGTGTCCAGCAAGGCTTTAATCCAGTTAAACAGACTCATTAAAGTCCAAAACGTCCATTTTATGACTCTAAAAATTAGTAAAAGAATCACATATTGATGTTTCCTGTCTTAAAAAAACAAAATCAGTCCAAACTGGGATTTAATTTGAGTCGTTTAGTGTCACACGAGGCTCTAAATCCAGTTTCACTCTCTTTAATTCTTTAATCTGAACCGCTCTGACGTTTTGGGACCAACATGGAAAATATAAAAGATCACTGAACGTTAAAACATCAGTTTCAGGCCTCAACAACTAAAATTGGGCCAAACCAAATTGGAAAATTCAAACAATTAAAAGAATGTTGTTTTGTCAGATTAAGATCTGTATCAGGTTAGTAGAGTATTATTGACCAGTTATATTCTAAATCTAATTTTAAAGGCCCTTTAAACAAGAAAAATCTCTGAAAACTTTGATTTTTTTTGGCACCAAACAGAAAAATAAATAAATCTCATACAGAAAGAAAAACACTTTCAAATTTGGAAAACTTGAATTATTTTGGCACTAAACTTAAAATAAATAAATCTCATACAGAAAGAAAAAAAAAACATTTGAAAAACGTTTTTTATTTGGGGCACCAAACTGAATTTTTAAAAAATATTATTATTTAGGCACCAAACTGAAAAAATAATATAAATATTTTACAGAAAGAAAAACTTTAAAATAAAAAAAATAGAAAAATTAAAATGTTTTGGAACCCAAGTGAAAAAAAAAAATCTCTTACAGAAAGAAAAAAAATTAAAAAACTTAAATATGTTGGCACTAAAGTAAAAAAAAAATCGTTTACAGAAAGAAAAACATTTTACATTTTTAAACTTAAATATTTTGGTACCAAAGTAAAAAACAAAACAAGAAAAAAAATTAAACTTAAAAAATATGTTTTGGCACCAAACTGCAAAATCAAACCCACCTGTATGTTACAGATAATAACTGTTCAATATATTCATATCAGACTCTGAGTCAGCCTCTTCAGAGTATACAACTCTGAATAAACCACCAGCAGCAGCAACAGTAACAGCAGCAGTAGTAATAACAGCAGAAACAGTAACAGCAGCAGCAGCAGCTGCAGCAAAAGCAACAGCAGCAACAGTATTAATAACAGCAGCAGCAGCAGCAGCATTAACAGCAGCAGCAGTAGTAGTAATAACAGCAGAAACAGCAGCAACAGTGACAGCAGCAGCAGCAGCAGTAACAGTAACAGCAGCAGTAGTAATAACAGCAGAAACAGTAACAGCAGCAGCAGCAGCTGCAGCAAAAGCAACAGCAGCAACAGTATTAATAACAGCAGCAGCAGCAGCAGCATTAACAGCAGCAGCAGTAGTAGTAATAACAGCAGAAATAGCAGCAACAGTAACAGCAGCAGCAGCAGCAGTAACAGTAACAGCAGCAGTAGTAATA
This sequence comes from Sebastes umbrosus, assembly GCF_015220745.1. Classification (NCBI taxonomy): domain Eukaryota; kingdom Metazoa; phylum Chordata; class Actinopteri; order Perciformes; family Sebastidae; genus Sebastes; species Sebastes umbrosus. Next base: position 31,493,232 of record NC_051284.1, on the reverse strand, counting down.
ACAGCAGAAACAGTAACAGCAGCAGCAGCAGCAGCAGCTGCAGCAGCAGCTATAGTAACAGTAACAGCAGCAGCAGCAGCAACAGTAACAGTAACAGCAGCAGCAGCAGCAACAGCAGCAGCTGCAGCAACACCAACAGCAGCAACAGTAGTAATAACAGCAGCAGCAGCAGCAGCAGCAGCAGCAGCAGTAGCAGCAACAGCAGCAACAGTAGTAATAACAGCAGCAGCAGCAGCAGCAGCAACAACAGCAACAGTAGTAATAACAGCAGCAGCAGCAGCAGCATTAACAGCAGCAGCAGCAGCAGCAGCAGCAGCAGCAGCATTAACAGCAGCAGCAGCAGCAGCAGCAGCAGCAGCAGCAGCTCTTATCAGCTGATCTGAGGTCTGCTTGCTGTGATTTTCTCTCTGAGGCTGTTTGTTGTCGGCTGCTCTGAGATCAGTTCGCCTGAACAACAAAGAGGGACTTTCAGCAGCAATTTGTTCATTTCCTAAAAGAGGGCTGTGAGTTAAACGAGTCTGACTGTAACGCAAGAACCCCCCCACTGCCCCCCCACTGCCCACCCATCACCCCCCCAACCCCCCAACAATGGAGCTGCCGGGGAACCCAATCTCTGTCAGCCTGATGCTATCTGTCCCATGTTAAATGGGGTGACCAGCAGTCAAAAGACAAAAGAAGCAACAGAAGGACACGGGGGAGGAGGGGGGGGGAGGAAGTGGAGATACTCCTTCTTTCTCTCTTTCTTTCTTTCTTTCTTTCTTTCTTTCTCTCTTTCTTTCTCTCTTTCTTTCTCATCTGTAGCTGATGTTCGAGCTGCAGTTGCTGATAAAGTTTCAACTTTTTGAATCAGAGAAGGGAAACAAAGAGTTTTGCAGCAATAAGAGTCCTTAAAAGTCTTTAAATTAACGTCCGAAGCAGCTGGAGACAAAATAAAAGTTGATTCAGAAGCTTTTTCTTCACATTTAAGAAGAAAATTACCCCCCAAAAATGTGAATTAAGATAAAATAAGATAATCCTTTATTAGTCCCACAGAGGGGACGTTTGCAGGATTACAGCAGCAAAGAAGGACAGAAGAAAACAAAACAAGATCTAATAAATAATGCAAGTAAACTATAAATATATAGTAAATAAACAGTAAAAAATGACCAGTATTTTGTATCTAAAGACGCTGCATGACGTCACTGAATTGTGTCTTTAAGATATTTTTACATTTTATATTTTTTTAAATTGGTGTAAAAATAAAAGAGCAGTGACTTTACAGGTAAAACAATGAGGAGAAATACCCAATAAAAGAAAACAAGGTGACGTTCAGAGCTTCACATGATACATAACAAAACAAACAAACAAAAACAAAAAAACAGGGTGAAATAATAGTCATAAAAATTCTAGTAACATCTTAAATAAATTAAAAATATAAAGGCGATAAAAAGAGATAAAAAAGATTAATAAAAATAAATCTCTTAAACACTTTAAAATAAAAAAATAATTAAATTGTTTGCCATCAAACTGGAAAAAAAAATCTCGCACAGAATGGAAAAACACTTTATAATACAAATAATAATAATAACAATAAATATGTTTGAAAGAATAAAAATAACTAATAATAATAAGGAAGGAATTAAATAATAAATAAATGAGTAGTTAGATATTTAGAGATGTCAGCTATTGTAGTAAGGATTTATATCAACCTTAAAAGACACGCAGTTAAACCAGGGTTATAGTTTGACTATTTAAATGTCCAACGAAGCGCTAAAACAAATAAAAATCATAAAATTCAAACAATAAACTCATTTAAAATTATTGTTCAAAAAGCAATTAACCTTTTGAACGCCCCTAATTTTCCCTTTAAGTCACATCTGGAGCAGCTTCAGAGTTCATGTCTCTAAATGCTGATTTCTCTTCACGTTCAAGAAGGAAATTGGGTTCTGCTGATGTGGTTCTGGTTCTGGTCCTGGTTCTGGTTCTGGTTCTGGTTCTGGTTCTGGTTCTGGTTCTGGTTCTGACTGGTTTACCGGCTCCATGTTTGACCGTCTTGACTCGTTTGTTGACTCGTTGAGTGGCTGGTTTTATAGTTGAACTCCTACATGGACTGGATTTGGATTTTAAAAGATAAATTAAACCATTTTTACACATGAAGTTCAGTTGAACTCGTGGTGGTTTAGTCCGTCTCAGTCCGTTAGTTAGCCTCCAGTGTTAGCCTCCAGTGTTAGCCTCCAGTGTTAGCCTCCAGTCTTTCCTTTGTTTAGCCTCCAGCTAACACCGTGACCTCATCATGACGTCATCACTAAAAGGGTCTATAAATGTCTCAAATGACAATCTCTGTGTTACTAACTGATTACCTGGCAGGGAGGCTCTGATGAAAAGACTCCCTCCAGTTGCATTATGGGAAATGTAGGATCCAGTGTTTTTGGACTGAACGTCGGGATATCTCCTCCTCTGCTGCTCAGAGTTTGACAATTCTTTGTTATATTTGTGTCCCGTGAGTTTCTTAACTTTTTGGAAGTGCAATATTAAATCAGCGGAGTCGCTCTTTAAACAGAGACTTTAGCAGTCATATGTGTTTTTGTTGATGCTTGTTGATTTTGTCATATATTTTAGAATATGTACCCCGACATAGAGACTGAGACGTTTCAAATGATTCTTGTGATTCTCAGACGACTTCCAAAAACGTGAAATTTAAAGTGGGAAAACTTTGTGTGCAGTTTGTTTTACAGGCTGGTTTACTGGTCACATACAGTCGATTTCATAAGAAACTAGTACGACTGCCACCTCTCAGTCGATTAGTCCACTTATCAGACGCTTTGGTCTTAGTCTGCTAAGAGTTCTTTAGTCTATTAGTCGTTTTGGTCTTAGTTTGCTAAGATTTATTTAGTCTATTAGTCGTTTTGGTCTTAGTCTGCTAAGAATTCTTTAGTAAATTAGTCGTTTTGGTCTTAGTTTACTAATATTTATTTAGTAAATTAGTCGTTTTGGTCTTAGTTTACTAATATTTATTTAGTCGATTAGTCGGTTTGGTCTTAGTTTACTAATATTTCTTTAGTCAATTTGTCGGTTTGGTCTTAGTCTACTAATATTTCTTTAGTCAATTAGTCATTTTGGTCTTAGTCTACTAATATTTCTTTAGTCAATTTGTCAGTTTGGTCTTAGTCTACTAATATTTCTTTAGTCAATTAGTCATTTTGGTCTTAGTCTACTAATATTTCTTTAGTCAATTAGTCATTTTGGTCTTAGTTTACTAATATTTCTTTAGTCGATTAGTCGTTTTTTTCTTAGTTTACCACGATTTCTTTAGTCGATTAGTCGTTTTGGTCTTAGTTTACTACGATTTCTTTAGTCGATTAGTCATTTTGGTCTTAGTTTACTAATATTTCTTTAGTCGATTAGTCGTTTTGGTCTTAGTCTACTAAGATTTCTTTAGTCAATTAGTCATCTTGGTCTTAGTTTACTACGATTTCATTAGTCGATTAGTCGTTTTGGTCTTAGTTTATTACGATTTCTTTAGTCGATTAGTCATTTTAGTCTTAGTTTACTACGATTTCTTTAGTCGATTAGTCGTTTTGGTCTTAGTTTACTAATATTTCTTTAATCGATTAGTCGTTTTGGTCTTAGTTTACTAAGATTTCTTTAGTCGATTAGTCGTTTTGGTCTTAGTTTACTAATATTTCTTTAATCGATTAGTCGTTTTGGTCTTAGTTTACTAAGATTTCTTTAGTCGATTAGTCGTTTTGGTCTTAGTCTACTAATATTTCTTTAGTCGATTAGTCGTTTTGGTCTTAGTTTACTACGATTTCTTTAGTCGATTAGTCGTTTTGGTCTTAGTTTACTACGATTTCTTTAGTCGATTAGTCGTTTTGGTCTTAGTTTACTAAGATTTCTTTAGTCGATTAGTAATTTAATACCAAAATGCACATTTTTTCATCATATAGTGGACAGTGTGGACTCAACCAGGGACATTTATTTTTTTAAGTAAGTAAAATAAAATCTAATCTTAATTTAAATTGAGAAATGGAACCAAAACTGAACAAAACAATCAGTTTGTGGTGAAGTTGTAGTTATTTGAACGCAGAAAATTGTCAGAAACGTGTGAAACTGTGTCAGATTTAACATGAAAAGGATCCACATGTAGAGGAGGAAATGTTTACTGGTTTACTGGCTGGTTGGGTGGTTTACTGGTTTACTGGTTTACTGGTGTACTGGCTGGTTTACTGGCTGGTTTACTGGTTTACTGGTTTACTTGTTTACTGGCTGGTTTTCTGGCTGGTTTACTGGTTTTCTGGTTTACTGGCTGGTTTACTGGTTTACTGGCTGGTTTACTGGTTTACTGGTTTTCTGGTTTACTGGCTGGTTTACTGGCTGGTTTACTGGTTTACTGGCTGGTTTACTGGTTTACTGGTTTACTGGTTTACTGGCTGGTTTACTGGTTTACTGGCTGGTTTTCTGGCTGGTTTACTGGCTGGTTTACTGGTTTACTGGCTGGTTTACTGGTTTACTGGCTGGTTAACTGGTCTTTAATCCCTCTCTGTGGGTCAGACTGGTTCACATGTGGAGGCTTCAGGCGGCTGCAGCGATTGGCTGTCGGAGGGCCTGGAGGGTTAAGTCCTCCGGGGTCAAAGGTCGGTTCAGGGCAGAGAGGCTGGGCCAGGCTACTTCCTGGAACAGCAGCAAGATAATTATTATTTAGAGAAAAATATGTTTGTAATTTCAGTTCAGCTCGTTAATTAAACTTTACAAGTACTTGTGACACAGAATGGAGTTTACTGTCAGAAGAACCTCGTCTTCTGTAATCGATAAGAAATGAAAATGATTATTGAGTGAACTGAAGAGGACTGTGATCACTAGCTGGAACAACTTCTGAGGAAAAGCTATTAAAAAAGAATTAATTGTGGATCAGTAATAAAACCCCATCAACCTTAAATTCATTAGCTAACTGCTTGTATTTATTTATTTTGTTGAGGAAACAATGAATTGTTCTCCAAAGAGAGCTCATGTCATTTTTATGTTTAGATAATTCAACATTGCAGTAGCTCCTCTGATAATGTGGTTTCATTTATTAATATATATTTCTTTAATTAGATAAGATTAAATGGAGTGGGACTGAAGTGATTTTTATTTTTAATTCAGTATTAAAATATTTCATGATGTTATCCAGATACATCCTGAAAACAAAATAAAAGCCTCGAATGTATATATAAATATTATGAATAGAAATATTAAATCATGCAGCAGAAAATTGTGTTTTTCGTTTTTAATTCCAGTAAATCGTCACGTTTATGTTTTCATATTTATTTTGTAGTTTTTAATAATTCATGTGTCGAAACTTTATTTTGAAAAAACAAAACAGTATTAATAATTTATAAATAAAAGAAAAATAATTAGAAGATATTCTGAGAAATAAATAATTCCTCTAAATTATTGCGCAGATTGTGTGCGCGTGTGTGTGTGTGCGTGCATGCGTGTGTGTGTGTGTGTGTGTGTGTGTTATAACGCGCTCCGTGTTTTTGTGTTTCCCGGCTTTTATTTTTTATTTATTTTTCTAATATATATATTTCTTTTCGACCACCACGTGACCAGGTGTTGATCAGTGACACCTGCGCGCTCACAGAGGAAGTGTGTGACCTGAACGTGAAGCACGTGGTTTATTTATTTATTATTATTATTATTTATTATTATATGATAGAGAGTCTCGTGTTTCGGCTCCAGTCAGGATGTTTGACACAAATAAAATAAGTAATGTAAATAATAATAAAACGTTTTCTATTCAATTTAATTAAATTAAATTACATTTATTTTATTTTATTTTATTTTATTTTATCATCAGAAAACAGCAGAACTGAAGCGTCTCTCTCTGACCCGCTGAGCTGCGGTTCCGTTACCGGATAAAGATCCGTTTATCTGCAGCAGCTCTCCGGTCGAAACGCGTCTGTGATGTTCTATAATTAAATGTTTGTCTGCAGTGATCATCATGATGTTAATATAGAAGTCTGGTCACCTGCAGCTTTTCTCTCTTTATTCATATCAACGGACAGAATCACTCTCCTCCTCCTGCTGTAATAATAAATATATAAAATATAAAATATATTATAAAATAGTCTGAACCAAGGGACGGTTTGGTTTCAGAAGATATTTATTTATTTATTTATTTATAGGTCAAATTTGCTTTCCATAATAATAATATTAACCTACCAAACTAAATGGCATGAACCTCTGTGATATTTATTATTAACACACTAACCTTATTAAGATGCTGTTAGTCTGATAAATGTTCAGTGTTTTATATTCTGACCTCTTTTTAGGAGAATATTAAAATATTAGGATATCACCCAGTGTGTGTTTTCAGCCCTGAGTACGAGCTGCAGGTTAAACATGGTGACAGCCTGAGAGATGAAGGCCCGGGCAGAAAAACACTGTAAATAATAATCATCAACATTATTTATCAGCACAAAAATAAACCTTAAAATTCAGGAAAATTCCAACTGCAATTCCAGTTTTGTAGTTTTATTTGTTTTATTACAGAAATCGAAATACCTTATGTATAACCATATAAATAATTACATTAAGAAATAAGTAAATGGACAAAATATGTTATTTGTTTTATAATTTGAGTTTTATAACAGCAACAAAAAGGTGAAAACTAAACAAGCAGGCAGGAAACTTAGATTTTAAAACTAAATGATATTTGAAAAAAAACCCTACATGGAGATTGAATATTTGGATATATTATTACAAATGTTAATATTAATAATTATCATTTCTTACAGTATTAGTCCAAAATATTTTATTGCATTAAAGCTGCAACAGTTAATCGATTAATTAATTAGCTGTCAACTATTAAATTAATCGCCAACTATTTAAATAATCGATTAATCGGTTTGAGTCATTTTCAAAGAAAGAATGAAGTATTTATACCAGTATTCTCTGATTCCAACTTCTTAAATGTGAATTTATTCAATATATATATGTCCTCTTGAGCTTATGGGGAAACACATTTTTCACCATTATCTGACATTTTATAGGCCAAAAAACTAAAACCGACAGATTAATCGACAATGAAAATAATCATTCGTTGCAGCTAGTACAAAAACTACACACATTTATAAAGACAACATAATAATAATGATATTAAAGAGGCATTAATAAGAGTTTATTGAGTCATGCGGAGCTCTGCTGGGATATTAAATGGTCCCTCATTAGATTAGATAGAGAACAATCAAGTATATATGGACTCATAATAAGTTGATTATCAAAGATACGCACACATGTGCAGTATAAAAAACATATTTCATAACATTTAATAAACACTAAGTTAACCTTTTTGGTCATATTTTCAATAATCCAGACTTTGACTATTAATAAAAGTGTGATTTTTCATGTGATCTTAAAATTTTAAAGTTGTTCTATTAGATACTGATCTGCAGTCTATATGTACCAGATTTAAAGACTTTTGACCAATCAGAACAAAAGCTGTGTCATTTTTCCTCGTCATACTAAATCCAGTCTCTGGGCTCCGATGGGTTAAAGAGACGAGATTCAGCTGCTGATGTAAAGAAGAAAAGTGAAGTTTAGAGTTGGACGAGAGCCAGGTGGTCTCCAGGTAATGTAGGTTTGAGACCACTGGTCTAAAAGCTGCAGATTAAGTTGCATTCTGGGAAGTGTAGGATCAAGTGTCTCCACACTTAAAGTCAGTTTAATCCTTTTCCTGCAAGTCCCATAACTTTAGAGAAGTGTTACACTCAATCACCTCTTACTCTAATTCTGTTGTGGTTTGTTTTCTCGCTGTCAGACTCTCAATGCAAACAAATACTCAGATATTTTACTGCAGTAAAAGTACTAATACCACACTGATAAATACTCTGTTACAGTCAAAGTACTAATACCACACTGTGGAAATACTCTGTTACAGTCAAAGTACTAATACCACACTGATAATACTCTGTTACAGTCAAAGTACTCTCTGTTACAGTCAAAGTACTAATACCACACTGATAATACTCTGTTACAGTCAAAGTACTAATACCACACTGATAATACTCTGTTACAGTCAAAGTACTAATACCACACTGATAATACTCTGTTACAGTCAAAGTACTCTCTGTTACAGTCAAAGTACTAATACCACACTGATAATACTCTGTTACAGTCAAAGTACTAATACCACACTGATAATACTCTGTTACAGTCAAAGTACTAATACCACACTGATAAATACTCTGTTACAGTCAAAGTACTAATACCACACTGATAATACTCTGTTACAGTCAAAGTACTAATACCACACTGATAATACTCTGTTACAGTCAAAGTACTAATACCACACTGATAATACTCTGTTACAGTCAAAGTCCTGCATTGACAATGTTCCTTTAGTAAAAGTATGTAATCAGGAGAACATAGTTAAAGTATTAAGGGTTGACTATTGTCAGACCCTTTCAGTGATGAGGTCATGATGACATCATGATGAGGTCACGGTGTTAGCTGGAGGCTAAACAAAGGAAAGACTGGAGGCTAACTAACGCTAGCAGTGGGCTAAAGCTCCACATCTAAAATGCACTCTTGCTGTGTTGTTGGCTGCCAGAATCCAGATATCAGACATTAGAGATGACTAACTGTGATCTGAGGCTCTAGAGCTACAATATCAGAGAAACGTTTCAGAGACGGAGAGTAAATGTTGCTAATATTTAGCCTTCTGCTAACGGCAGAAGGCTAAACTATTATCAACCCTTTCTCTGCGTCTCTGAAACGCTTCTCTTATGTTGTCCGACTCTCTTTCTGACTGACTTTACTGAAGGATAGTTAACTATAGACATCCAGAGGTTTATACGCCCTCCATTTATCTCTACAGCGCTGCCTGCCCGCTTAACGCTCCGCCCACTAAACACGTCACCATGGTTACTAACACGTCACCATGGTTACTAACAGGAAAGATACTCAAGTAAAGTACCTCAAATTTGTACTTAAGTAAGTTCATGACATAAAAACCCGATAGGTATTAGTATTGATCAGCTCTGTGTACTTTAAGAGCATCAGTAAATCTGAAGCTCAGAAACAAAACCATCACCGCTAGGTTCATTTAGTAGCTGTAGTGTGTGGAGCTTTCGACCACTTCACATGGTCTTCATCTGCAGATGGAGTTTGTCCAGTTGTTGTTGACGTTTTTATTTTTTATAAACACTTGTAAGAACATCTCGTGCATGCTGGATTAAAAAGTTGAGGTTCGTTGTTGACAAAACAATCAAGATTCCTCTTCGACTGGAGCTTTCGATCACATCGCATGATCTTCAACAGCAGATGAATACTATTATAGTGATAACTGGCATTTTTATCCCGTTATAATATTCTATTTTCTGTTGTTTCTTTGCTGAATCCTGTTGTTATTTGCCGTCAAGTTTTAGTCACAGAGATCCGGAAAGTTTCATCAAACTCTGGTTCGTACATAATCCTATAAAAACTATAAAAAACGCTTTGAGACAGAAATGTCTAATTCTACATTTAATCCCCCCCCCCCCACTTCCTCAATGTTTAGCTCAGTTATTTGGGATCAATGTTTCGGTTCATGTTTCTCGTCTCTTCATGTGAAAACCAGCCTGGTTGAGTCCAAACTGTCCACAGCAACATGACTTTATTCTGGCTTATATTGGTAAAATGTCCAACGAGGTCTGGTGTGATGAAACCCGGCAACAAGCAGCCATTGTTTAGCGTCTGAATCCTGATACTCTCCGTCCCCCACAGAGATCAATAAAGTTCCATTGAATCCCAGGTGTTGGGTCATGAGAACATATTGTGTGTTCTCTCCGCGGCCCGCAGACACATCTGAGCTGGTTGTACTGGTGTTAAACTGGAGTTAGTTGGTCAGTTAAACCTGCTGCTGCCATGTGACCTCAGAGCGGAAAAAAAGCTGATTTGAGGCCAAAGAGCGGGATATAAATACCGAACAATAATTAGGATTAGTGTATAGTGAGACTGTGTGTGTGTAAAGTCTCCATTATTTTCTTCAGCCTCGTCGGGCCGGCTGTCGATCAACGACGATTAAGATCGGGAATGTCGACCGCTCCGTTTTTCTTTCTGCTTTAAACAGCTAATCTGGATTTGATTGGTCCAGATGAGGCCGGGGGCTCCCGCTGCAGTTAGACCGCCGGACACACGCACGCACGCACGCACGCACGCACGCACGCACGCACGCACGTACGCACGCACGCACGCACGCATGCACACACACACACACACACACACACACACACACACACACTCTACTTAATTCGAGGTACTTGTACTTCTAATCCCAGGTGTAACTATTGTACTTTTTACTCCACTACATTTATTTGACAGCTTTAGTTACTGTACATATGAATAGAAACATCAGATATATATAATAGAAAAATACTGATTACTGCTCTATCAGTACTTTTACTTTAACTATATTAGCTGATAATACTTACATACTTTTACTTTAAGTCCTTTAAGTACATTTTACTGCACAATGAATACTTTAAGTACTTTAAGTATGTTTTTCTGCACAGTGAATACTTTTATTGTATACTTTTACTATATATATATATATACATTAATGAAAGAATATTTTGCGTATTTTATAATTTTATGGCTCATAGTTCTTGTAGAAGTTGATCATTTTGCACTAAAATCGAGCACATGTACCAAAAAAAGCTCAGTAACGTTAAAAAATAAAAGTATTTTTAATATGCATTATTCTTTTATTTCTTTTATAAAGGAGACCTTAATCTTAATCTATAAATGTTTGACACATTTAAAGAATGAGTAGGTAATACCTGGGAACAGGACTGACCCATGGGCTTATCCAGTAGGATGTGTGATATACTGTTAGTACTATAAAGGGTTTGTAGTGTATGAACAGTCATCAAATGGGACTTTACCAGTGAAAGTGAAAGTGTGAGTGAGTTGGTAGGTTTTGGGAGGGGTATCTGAGGTGGTGGTCGGGGGGGGGGGGGTTCATGTGAACGAGCAGGAAAACAGTCGACGGGTCGTGAATAATCGTTTTAATGAGTGTGTAAAAGCAGGCGGCTTGGTGAGGGCCTGTCGGGTTAAACAAACTCACCAAATCCGATTGTCAAAGTGCAAAGTGGTGTCGTTTCAATTTGCCCCCCCGTCCTTCCTCCTTCCTTCCTCCTTCCTTCCTTACTTGTCTTCAGTCCACCCCCCCCCACCCGTCTCCCTCTCGCCCGGTTCAGTCCTGCCAATTACAAGACATAATAATATTTTCTTAAACCTGGTGTGATCTTTGGTTTTGTTGTTTTAAAAAGCCCGCTGATCTCCGCGCGCTCCGCTGATCTCCGTCAATGGAGCGTCAACAGGGCCGGATCAGCGGCGAGCACTTCCCTTTTCATCTCCACACGGCACGCAGATGTCTTATTAGAGCGCCGCTTTCTCTTTTAGAAAGCACAGTTTTATAGTTTAAACTGTAAAAAAAACAACATGTAGCACTAAATGTAGTAAAATAAAGTCAACTTAAAGTGTTTGTTTACCATTTTTAGGCCCGTTTCAGAGTTTCAGAGTTTCAGAGTTTCTTATGACTTAAAACATTGAGTTGAATGATGTAATGACGTAAAGCTAAATGGGAGGCTAATTAAACTCCTAATCAACACTCAACTACTCAACAATGAATTTGAATCAAATGGTTAGTTAATAAACTAAAACTGTCATCTATAACTAAACCGTTAACTAAATGAAATGAAAACTGTCAGCTAACCTGAACAAAAACAGTTCGCTAATAACATTAAACCTGATAGCTAACACCAATCAAACGCGCTAAACTGAGTCATCTAACCTGAATCAAACATATTTAGTTGCTAGACTGATCCGTTAGCTAACATTAAACACATCCTGTAGAGGCCTAACTGAACCAAACCAACGTGTTAGCTGCAAACCTGAACTGTTAACATACACTTAACCGTTTAACAGTTTTAGATCCTAATATAAACTGTTTAACGTGATATATTAGCTGTTTAATGATGTGCTAATCTGAGCTATTAGCTATCTTTTATAACTGTTTGAGCTGCTTAGGCTACATATTAGCTAACATTAAACTGTTTACTGACAACTTGATATATTAGCTGTTTAATCTAGCTATTTTAGCTGCTTATCTGAAATAAGATGATATACTAATCTGAGTTATTAGCTAACATTTAGCTGCTTAGGCTACATATTAGATAACATTAAACCGTTATCTGACAACCTGATAAAGTAGCTGTTTAATTTAGCTATTTTAGCTGCTTATCTGAAATAAGACGATATACTAATTTGAGTTATTAGCTAACATTTACAACTGTTTTAGCTGCTAAGGCTACATATGAACTAACATTTAACCAAGCTAACATTAATATATTAGCAGCTAACATTTAACTAAAACGGTTTAGCAGCTAACCTATTAGCTAACATTAAACTGTTTACTGACAACTTGATATATTAGCTGTTTAATCTAGCTATTTTAGCTCTGAAATAATATGATGTGCTAATCTGAGCTATTAGCTAACATTTATAACTGTTTTAGCTGCTTAGGCTACATATTAGATAACATTAAACCAAACTGTATTAGATTCTAACCTATTAGCTAACATTAATACAGATATATTAGCTGTTAGTATTTAACCAAACCGGTTTAGCTGCTAAACCAAAACACTAGCTGAATCCTATTTAGCTAAATTAGCTTCCTGTCGTCAGCAGGCTACGTCTTTCACACCGACAGATTTCAATTTAAGAGAAAAACACTGAATATTTGTTATAGAATCGAATATGATATAGAATGATGATAAAATATCTTGCATAAAACCGGATAATTAGATGTGTCCGTCATCCTTTAGCTGCTTTAAACTCTAGTTTGTGTTTCCATAATGAAAAGGATTGATGATTGGAAACAGGCGCTGACGTTTAAATGATCCGACCCCAGAATCAACGTCCAGATCAGCATCGAGAGAGTTCTCAAACAGGAAAGTCGGACAGTAAAAAGCAGCCGGTCGGAGTGACACAGAAACCCAACAGCAAATATAATGAGGTGTAATCTAAATCTGTCAGCACGCACTCACACACACACACACACACACACACACACACACACACACACACACACACACACACACACACACACGCACGCACACACGCGCGCAAGCGCACACACACACACACACACACACACACACACACACACACACACACACACACACACACGCACACACACGCGCACACACACAGCAGCAGCCTCTGCCTGCTTCCTACTGGCTCACTGTGTGTTTGTCTGTGTTGTCATGTTTGCCGACTGTATGGCTAAACAAGGCCTGGTGTGTTGAAGTGTGTATTTTTAGCTAAGCGGAGCTCAGTGTGTATCCTGTGACCAATATGTAGTAGTTGTAGTACACACTACAGCACAACAAACACACACACAGGGTATTTATAACACTTATACACAGTTTATCCAAAATACAAACTTTATTATGAGTAATAAACGTATTTGTTGTATTGTTTAACAATCATATTATGGATTTATTTTATATCCTTATGGTACAAAAAAGCACATTGTTGCTGTGTACCTCCAAATTTTTTTTTTAGCTAAATAAATCATGCAAACTTGTTCAATTATGTGCAAAGAGCATAATCACAAATTTATCATCTATTAAATTACTTTTTTTTACATGTGAAAATACACAAATAGGCACTTATGATATTCCAAAATGTGAAACATCATTTTAAATATGATAAATTAACATTAACAGGCAAATTAACATGCTTATTACATGTAAACATAACATTTAACCTGTGTTGAATTCACATATAAGCATGTGTGGTTTTGTGGCATTGTATATGACATTTCACATTTAAAAACACCAGTTTCACATGTTACTTTTTGCAGGATTATAAAATTGATTTCCGTATGTAAAATGTAGGGTTTTATAGTTGTATTATTTTCTTACAATCAAGTAAATATAAATATATTTTATCCTTTAAAACTGCCTTCATGCATAAAAAGGCTTTTATTTTATGAAGGATGTTTAAACTTGTCCACTGTCAGATTAGTAAATCTGCATATTATATTATATATTTCTACATATTCTATATTATTTCTATATATATTTTTGAAATGAAATGTGTTTTATAATTTTGTATTAAATGTGTAATTGTTATAATGGGAAACTACAATAGTAATGACAAACGTTCTGCATTTTTTTTATCATCATTTTAATATTTAATAATTCAAAATAATATTAAAGTAAAAGTAATGTAGGGTTTTATGGTTGAATTATTTTCTTACAATTGTGTAAATGCTTATTGTTTTTGGACATTTCACATTGAATTACCATATTTTACATATGCTTTATTTTTAAGGGATGATCTCCGCTGTCAGATTGACTACTATACCTGCATATTTTATTATATATTTCTATATATTTTGACAATTTAGCCCTAAAATTAAATTCTGCAAAAGAAATTCCACAAAAAGAGTAACTCTGTCTCCTAAAAATGGCATTTACAGTAATATATATATGCTTATTTTTAAGATGCAGAGTTGTAAAGAATATGTCTGTTTTGTATTCTGTCAGCCAAATATTTAATAATTTAAATAATATTAAAGTAAAAGTAAAAAGAGTTTCCTCTGAAGTGTATAGAGTCTAAACTTTCCTGTAAATGGAAACAGCAGGTAAAACATGTCAGGCTCCATCAGCAGCTCGCTGACGCTGCAGGAGCATGAAAACATTTCATTAAAGGGCCATTTCGCTTTATTTCTGTCCCTGTGTTCTGCTCCCCCGCCGCTGGCAGCAAAGAACAGTCGTCTGCAGGCGCCGACACTTTGCTTCCTATAGACTTCCTGTTGTACATTCTTTACTTTAATGGAGTGTAATTATAACAGTGTGATAGCATCGTGAATGGAGCAGTTCATAATGTATAAAACATGTGCTCTATTCAACACTAATATCACTTTTACAGATATAAATATATTAATACAGCCTTTAATACTTTCATTACTCTGTATTTTATATCCCGTAAAAAATAATTTTGTTTTACTTTATAATGTAAAAGTATTTATTGAATATTCTAAATTAAATTATTTAATTTATTTAAGTTAATCAATAATGTAATTAATAACAACAAGCTGCTGGTTCCTGTCTCATCTCATCTACTTTTATATACACGTTTACTCCTGTTTCTATTGTTACGTTGCTCTAATTTACTTTCAGATCTTATTTTACTCATTCTACTACATTTATCTGACTCTCATTGCTATTCTATTTACCACTGGTGTTTTGTTTTTTTGAACAATTGCTGGCAAATGAAAGTTTTATCTTAATAAAGTAATGATGAAATAATACAGTGAAAACACTGACAGATGGATGGGTAGGTTAATAATAATAAATAAATAAATAAATAAATAAATACATAGATAAATAACCTGCAAAGTTGTTTTTTCAGGACTTTTCATCCAAACAATCCAAAACTCATGAAATCAAATTTTAAATGAATTACATATGCTACAATAATAATAATACAAAATGTAGTGCTATTATTTTATTTAATATGTTTTAGTTACAAAAACATAATCACATATATAATCTGATATACATATACAGTGGCAATATTTACACATATTCACATATATTTTAAATGATCCCAAATAGTAATCTTGAAATATTTATTCTGTATCATGCATCATTTTACAGTTCTAAAAGTCAACATATTGGCAGCTTGACTAATTTAAGACATTTTAAACAGTGTTATAATAATGGAAAAGTTAGTTTTTAAGATAAATCATAGAAAATTAAAGAAAAGGAAGACTTGATAAAACTGAATAAAATTCTTATTATAAATAAAAAAGAAGATGAAAAAGTAGAAAAGCAACTAAAACAAAAAACAAAATGTCACAAGTATATCATAGAAACATTTTGAAATATAAGAGGTATCTACATCCATATATACTGTATATATATATATATATATATATATATATGCTTTTCTACTTTTTCTTCTTCTTTTTTATTTATAATCATAATTTAAATGATAAGAGTAGAGTTTATAAGCTTTCCTTTTCTTTAATATTTCTATGATTTGTCTTAAAAACGAACTTTTCCACTATCGTAATACTGTTATAAAATGTCTTTACAATTAATCAAGCTGCCAATATGTTAACTTTTAGCAATTGGACATTTCCTTTTACATTCTTCTTTGAGAAACCGTTTTATTGTTGTTAAATCGTTTCTAATCGGCTTTTAAATGAGCTTAAATCTAATGTATGTAAAGCTGATGGTGTCATTTTATTTAATAGCAGATATCATACAGCTCTGATATAGAACCAAAGTGTCCACAGCTGCAGAACAACAACAGCTGGAAAACTGCAGCAGTGTATACGGAGCGCTAGTCATTAGATTCTGGTTGTGATCTGGTTGTGATCTGGCAGTGATCTGGTTGTGGTCTGGTTGTGATCTGGTTGTGATCTGGTAGTGATGTGATTGTGATGTGGTTGTGATCTGATTGTGGTCTGGTTGTGATCTGGTTGTGATGTGGTTGTGATCTGGTTGTGATGTGGTTGTGATCTGGTTGTGGTGTGGTTGTGATCTGGTTGTGGTCTGGTTGTGGTGTGGTTGTGATCTGGTTGTGGTCTGTTTGTGATCTGGTTGTGATCTGGTTGTGGTCTGGTTGTGGTCTGGTTGTGATCTGGTTGTGGTCTGGTTGTGGTCTGGTTGTGATCTGGTTGTGATCTGGTTGTGGTCTGGTTGTGATCTGGTTGTGATCTGGTTGTGGTCTGGTTGTGATCTGGTTGTGGTCTGGTTGTGGTCTGGTTGTGATCTGGTTGTGGTCTGGTAGTGGTCTGGTTGTGATCTGGTTGTGATCTGGTTATGGTCTGGTAGTGGTCTGGTTGTGATCTGGTTGTGGTCTGGTTGTGATGTGGTTGTGATCTGGTTGTGATCTGGTTGTGATCTGGTTGTGGTCTGGTTGTGATCTGGTTGTGATCTGGTTGTGATGTGGTTGTGATCTGGTTGGGGTCTGGTTGTGGTCTGGTTGTGATGTGGTTGTGATGTGGTTGTGATCTGGTTGTGATCTGGTTGTGATGTGGTTGTGATCTGGTTGTGGTCTGGTTGTGATCTGGTTGTGATGTGGTTGTGATCTGGTTGTGGTGTGGTTGTGATGTGGTTGTAATCTGGTTGTGATCTGGTTGCTATCTGGTTGTGGTCTGGTTGTGATCTGGTAGTGGTCTGGTTGTGATGTGGTTGTGATCTGGTTGTGATCTGGTTGCTATCTGGTTGTGGTCTGGTTGTGATCTGGTTGTGGTCTGGTTGTGATCTGGTAATGGTCTGGTTGTGATCTGGTTGTGGTCTGGTTGTGGTCTGGTTGTGGTCTGGTTGTGGTCTGGTTGTGATCTGGTTGCTATCTGGTTGTGGTCTGGTTGTGATCTGGTTGTGGTCTGGTTGTGATCTGGTAGTGGTCTGGTTGTGATCTGGTTGTGGTCTGGTTGTGACGGGACATTTTAGAGCGTCTAAACTTCTTCATTCACAACTGATTTCTGTGTTTCCTGACGAGCAGCAGCAGCGTTTTCTCTGCCAGCCTTTGTCTGCCGGCTATTTTCCCTTTTCTGCCTCTCTGTGGGGGAGGAAGAGGAGGAGGAGGATGGAGGAGGAGGGAGGATGTAGATGGAGATGGAGGAGGGTGATGGGTGGTGGTTTGTTGAACCTCAATATGTTGTGATGGAAGGACTCGGTTCTCCAGAAGGAGCGTCCGCCTGGCCAGACAGGAACCGGCATTGATCTGTTTGGCATCAGGCGTCTCCTCAGTGCCGATCAGGCTGCAGAGAGTCGGGGCTCTGTTCACACTGCAGCTGACAGCACACACACACCGTCGCCTCGCTGCTGCTGCTGCTCGCCGTGACCACATTTACTGTTGTTCTGCTGCGTGTGAACAGCAAAAAAGCTGCACACACAGTGGATGGTACACGGAGAGGAGTCCTGATACATGAAAACATTTATGGGAAGCAAAGCGGTGTTTCCTTTCCAACAATCCTCCAAAACTCAAACACGTTTTCAGATAGGATGTCCCCGTTGGCGGTGGAGGAGGAAGTATTCCAGCTCTAAAAATCACTTACAACTAAACTGCATTCTCTGTCACGTCTGGAGGGAAGCATATTTTGTCTTTCGTCTTTGACGTATCACGAATACGATTGCAATGATAGTCCACGCAAAACTGCAGCAAGTGATGGAGTACAACGAATGTCGCGCATGGCGTATCCTATTGAGCGGCCGTTAATGAAAGTTACGTGTATAATAACATACCACTATTGGAGGTAACTTTTCACTTTCACACGCTCAGAAAATGGCTGAAACGCTAAAAGGACTGTTTCTATCAATGGAGTCTGGTGGCTTTGACAATTATAACAATTGTTTCTTTTCCATCTAACTCAGTGAATTAAGGGTTAATTTCAACCAAACCAGAGTTGGTGATTGTTGAAACAGTGGAAATACTAACAAAGACGGTTTTGATCAGTTTTATTTTGTTTCTGTCCAATTAAAACGAAGCGTCGATCAGCGAGGTAAAATGACTGTTTCTGTCAATGGAGTCTGGTGGCTTTGAGGGAAGCGTATAACGATTGTTTCTTATAACATATAACTCAGTGATTTAAGCGTTTATTTCAACCAAACCAGAGTTGGTGATTATGGAAACAGTAGAAAGACTAACCAAGACGGAGTATAACATGCGAGAAAGTTCTCTAAAGGTGGAATGGTTCAAACAAACAGGACCTTCACCCAGAAGACTGCTCTTCCAGCTTGTTCGCACAAAAAACGTAGAAATGCCACGATAATGTGCAAGGCGTTCAGCGTGCAATAAGTACGCCTTTTCTTGATTTCTGTGAGTC
The DNA here is from genome assembly GCF_015220745.1 of Sebastes umbrosus. Classification (NCBI taxonomy): domain Eukaryota; kingdom Metazoa; phylum Chordata; class Actinopteri; order Perciformes; family Sebastidae; genus Sebastes; species Sebastes umbrosus. Next base: position 31,474,373 of record NC_051284.1, on the reverse strand, counting down.
ATTTGTACGCCATGTATCCTGCACTGACTGCAATGTAAACGCATCCACGTATAAACGCTACGGTAAGAGTTAGTGACGTAGATTAAAAAGTGAAACAACAAACACCGGACCTTTAACCAGGAGACCCGTGATAGTTACGTTAGTGATGTTTGTGACGTGTTTTCCGTAGTTGTTTCCATACGTGTTTTTCTTAGTTTTAATTTTAAACCCAACCATGATGTTTTCCCTTACAGTGGTTTTCTTGTCTGAACCTACGCGAAAAGGCTAAAATGTGTACTCATGGCACGCGGTATGTCCGTGTAATGTCGTGGTATTTATATGCCTTCCTGTGAGACCGGGTTGGCTCTTTGTGTCCCTTGTGAAACTAAAAGTCAACGTATCCATAGACATTTTAAGGAGGCTGGTCTCACACACCGTTCGTAGCTACATCTATGAAAAGTCATGCACTTAGTATAAAGAGCGACAAACGCCATGTAGGGAGGAGGTCAAGGTGGATGGGTGGGTCTAAAAACACCAGACTTTCACCAGGAGGCCACTGTTGGTGCCCCGTGTGAGGCCAGAAGTCAACGTTGATTTATTTGTCACGTAATTTCCGTACTTAAGTAACGCCACTTCCGTAGTTATGTTAACCCAAACCACCATCCTTTTGTTGACTAAACCTAAACCAACGAAATATCTGATGACAAATTAAGTTATAGAATCTCAAAACACAGATTAGAGCACATATTAATATACAGGAAGCCACTTTGCATGTTATGTTTTAAGGTATACGTGAGTCGTGTAAAGAAAATGGGGCAAAAGTGAAATTTTTTTCTACGTACTGTATGTCAGAATATGCCACGTGTCACTATTAATAAAACCAGCCACTTGGACGACGCAACAAATCTATATTCAACTTTTGGAGAAATCTCTTTTAGAGCAGTAGACGAGAACGGTTTCAGGATGAATTCTGGTGCTTTCTAAAGGTCGGATCACACAAAAACGAACTCGTAATTTGGATCCTAATATCAACAAAAACATTTATCTTTAAAGTAGAAAGTTATCTTTTTAATTCTGTACAAAATCACAACAAATGACTCAGTTCTTCAGCGGTGGAGGAAGTATTCAGATCCTTTACCGCAGTAAATGTACTAATACCACACTGTGAAATTACTCCACTACAGATAAAAGTATGTCAGTATAATCAGTAAAAGGCAGTTAAAGTATTAAAACTATGACTGTTGTACTACTATATATTCTATCATTAGATTATTATTATTCATGCATTAATGTAAAAGCAGGATTTTACTGTTGGTTGAGCTGGAGCTCATTTTGAACTATTAACTAATGATTATTTTTTCATTTTGGATTAATCTGCAGTCCGAACCTTAATATTATTACAAACAAATTACAATTATTAAAAGGAAAAAACAGCATATATTCACGTTTTTAAATGAAAAATTTCATTTTTTGTCAACTGACAACTGTAATAGTATAAACTGTTGGGTAGATTAATTAGTTTGTTATAGTTCTTTATATGTTTTGTGCAAAAATCTTATTTTTTTAATGTAACTAAAGCAGATAAATGTGGAGTAGAAGTGCATGAAAAGAAAATACTCAAGTATAATTTGTACTTAAGTACAGACTACTTGACATTCCACCACTGCCCATATGATTGTAGATTCCCTGGTTTAGCCTGGTCTGGCCTGGTCTGGCCTGGTTCAGGACTACTGACTCCTGGAGGTCTGTTTAACCGCAGACGGCCGTGTTTCACCTCCCTCAACCGCCCACCTGGCTCCTCCTGCAGGAGGCCTGGATTTACCAGCCATTAAGCCATCAAGAGCTTTTGTTTTGAAAATATTTCTGTGGGCCTTTTTCCTAATTGCCTGTCAAAATCGACTTAACCGTCGTCGGCGGCGGCGTTTCAGAAAGGAGAGCCGCATACTGCCGTTCATTAATTCATACCAGCTCTATTCAGACTGGATTTGGGTTTCACAACCTGTTAAAATACGCCAACATGTTCACATGAACGCTGAATGATTTAAAGGAAGAAAAAAAATCACACTCGATGGGAGATTTATTTTATTATTTTTTTACACTCCAGTCAATCAGCTGTAACACTGCTGCTGGTTATGGAAACAGCTCCTCGTAGATACATCTGTTAAAAGTCAATCACACACAAAGATAAGCAAAATATGAATAGACTTTGGTGTGAATCCAAAAGTTGTGTTTTATTTCCTGAAGAAGGAAACACATTTAAAACTGCAGTCTTTTTCTGGGTCACTCGTATTTTTGCTCGGTTGACTCATGACAGTCACAGTGTCATAATAATAATAATAATGATGATAATGACGTTAACAGGCTAAATTATAAAAACGTCTGTGCTCGACCTGCACTTAACACAGAAGACGGGACCAATGGGATATATATATATGGTGGCATTATATTCCATCCTTTGTTATTTTTATGTGTGCCTTGTAAAGCAATTGTTGTAATGAGCAATTGTTTTGACGTGCTTTAAAAATAACATTATTATTATTATTATTAACCACACAAAATGTATTTGTTAACAGATTAAACCTTCACTAAAAAACTACAATTTAGTGTTTAATATTACAATTATACAGAAAACTAGTATTTTCTATGAACCATGGTGTTTGTTGTCTAAACTGAGAGCCAATCAGCTCTTAGATCAGGCGATAGCCAGGAGTTTCCCATCATGCACTGCGTCTTGCAGTCATATCAGTATCGGAAACAGCCAAAGAACATATGTTGCGAAGATGTTGAGGTCATTTCTTCAGCGCCCAGCAGCAGAGCTACCAGCTTTGGCCATTTTAAAAACGTCCGCCTACAAAGTGCCGTACAAAAGTAAAACACTATTCTGTTGCCATATTCTACCGAAATGGACTGTGTTGAACAATTACGTATTAATAATATAATACGCGTTTTCCAAAATGGCGAAAAATAAATAAACATCGGAGGTTCATCTCCGTGCTTCTATACTCTTTGGTCGGGTTCAAGGTTCAAGCGTGGTGCATTGTGGGAGGTCGTGTGCGCTGATGGCGGTGATCGATTCTGAGCGGTGATCGATAGATCTCAACCAGCCTAGACCTCGGTCATCTCAGCCTCATCAGAAGGTAGTTAAAGGTGTTTAACTAGTTACAGTAGATACAGGTAGTTAGATCAAGTTTAACTAACCGGAGACATCAGACATCACTTCACTAAAGATAAAGCAGCTAAAGAATGTTATTAAAGATAAAGCAGCTAAAGAATGCTATTAAAGATAAAGCAGCTAAAGAATGTTATTAAAGATAAAGCAGCTAAAGAATGCTATTAAAGATAAAGCAGCTAAAGAATGTTATTAAAGATAAAGCAGCTAAAGAATGCTATTAAAGATAAAGCAGCTAAAGAATGTTATTAAAGATAAAGCAGCTAAAGAATGCTATTAAAGATAAAGCAGCTAAAGAATGTTATTAAAGATAAAGCAGCTAAAGAATGCTATTAAAGATAAAGCAGCTAAAGAATGTTATTAAAGATAAAGCAGCTAAAGAATGTTATTAAAGATAAAGCAGCTAAAGAATGCTATTAAAGATAAAGCAGCTAAAGAATGCTATTAAAGATAAAGCAGCTAAAGAATGTTATTAAAGATAAAGCAGCTAAAGAATGTTATTAAAGATAAAGCAGCTAAAGAATGTTACTAAAGATAAAGCAGCTAAAGAATGTTATTAAAGATAAAGCAGCTAAAGAATGCTATTAAAGATAAAGCAGCTAAAGAATGTTATTAAAGATAAAGCAGCTAAAGAATGCTATTAAAGATAAAGCAGCTAAAGAATGCTATTAAAGATAAAGCAGCTAAAGAATGTTATTAAAGATAAAGCAGCTAAAGAATGCTATTAAAGATAAAGCAGCTAAAGAATGCTATTAAAGATAAAGCAGCTAAAGAATGTTATTAAAGATAAAGCAGCTAAAGCAGCTAAAGAAGCTAAAGAAGCTAAAGCAGCTAACGAAGCTAAAGCAGCTAAAGAAGCTAAAGCAGCTAAAGAAGCTAAAGAAGCTAAAGCAGCTAAAGAAGCTAAAGAAGCTAAAGCAGCTAAAGAAGCTAAAGAAGCTAACGAAGCTAAAGAAGCTAACGGACATCAGTTAGATAAAGTTTTATTTATTCAGTTCAGATCTTTATTATCCCATAAAGGACATTATTATATTATAAGGTATTAAGTAAGTAACTAAAGTAATTATTTAAGTAAAGTAATTAAGTAAGTAACAGTTAGCTAAAGTAGCTAACGAACATTGCGTAGCTAACTTAGCTGGGACTTAAGCTAACTGATTTAGCTAAAGGACATTAGGTAGCTAAAGCTAAAGCAGCTAAGGGACATTAGGTAGCTAAAGCAGCTAAGGGACATTAGGTAGCTAAAGCAGCTAAAGGACATCAGGTAGCTAAAGCAGCTAAGGGACATTAGGTAGTTAAAGCAGCTAAAGGACATCAGGTAGCTAAAGCAGCTAAGGGACATTAGGTAGTTAAAGCGGCTAAAGGACATTAGGTAGCTAAAGCAGCTAAGGGACATTAGGTAGTTAAAGCGGCTAAAGGACATTAGGTAGCTAGAGCGGCTAAAGGACATTAGGTAGCTAAAGCAGCTAAGGGACATTAGGTAGTTAAAGCGGCTAAAGGACATTAGGTAGCTAAAGCAGCTAAGGGACATCAGGTAGCTAAAGCAGCTAAGGGACATCAGGTAGCTAAAGCAGCTAAGGGACATTAGGTAGTTAAAGTGGCTAAAGGACATCAGGTAGCTAAAGCAGCTAAGGGACATTAGGTAGCTAAAGCAGCTAAGGGACATTAGGTAGTTAAAGTGGCTAAAGGACATTAGGTAGCTAAAGCAGCTAAGGGACATTAGGTAGCTAAAGCAGCTGGAACATCAGGTAGCTAAAGAAGCTAAAGAATATTAGGAAGCTAATGCTATATGGGCTAAAGGATGTTGTGTAGCTAAAGCTGAAAGACACCAGGTAGTTAAAGCTGAAAGACACCAGGTAGTTAAAGCTGAAAGACACCAGGTAGCTAAAGCTGAAAGACACCAGGTAGCTAAAGCTAAATTAGTGAAAGGGTATTAAATAGCTGAAGATGAAATAACAGAGGAGGTATATAAAGTAGAGAGATCAGGTGGCTAAATGATGTTTGACAGCTAAAGCTGAAGTAGATAATGGACACCCGATGCTAAAGCTTCAGAAGCTAAAGGTGGCTAAAGCTAAAGTTAAAATACTTCTCAGACAGTAACGTTATAATGTGAAGCAGCAGCAGTTTTGCAGCTTTCAGCTCCAGTTAACTGGAGCTGAAAGCTGCAAGAGGAGGCAGCTCACAGTATCGGTGTCAGTCTGCCTGGAGCGGCCCTCTTCATCCAGCACTGTGCTCTGACATACTGGGACCAGTGCCAGCGCTGGAGGACATGCTGGTTTTAGCAGCTGGAAGATGTCCTGACAAGTATGTATAGCAGCGAAGAGACAAGTCCACCAGATGACGGCTTGTCAAGACGGTGAGTTTTTTAAGGGAAGGAACCGAGACGGATATTTATCCTACAGTCGAACATCCTTCTAGAATAGTTCACCAGACATTCAAATAAAGTCAAATCACAATCATCTTTATTGGGCAAAGTATGTAAACAAGTACAAGGATTATTTTTTGTGCATTGCTCTCAATGTACTTGCACATTAATAGTCACAACAGCTAGAAACAAGGACAACACATCTGGACAAATAAGGTGAAGAATAGACGGGACTATTATGTACACAAGTATGTGAAAAAATAGGCGTGGCCTAAATATAGAAATAAATAGTGAATGGATATACATGACTGGATGATTATGTACAGTATGAACATGTAAAGGTGTTTATATACTGTATGTACAGTGCGTATGATTTATATTGACAGTGACAGATGATATGTACATATTCAAAAATTGCATGCATTAAAAATTCAAATTGTAATCTCTAATGGGAGCAGTGGATGTTTTGGTGTTATTGACAGTGACTGATAAACTAAACTATTAACAGTAGTGTTATTATGACAGAAAGATGGTGTGAATAAATAATATTCATTGTGTTTTCATTTTGGATGTAAACATGTAATACAGAAGGAGTAATTAATGTTTGTGATATATATGTTTCTATTGACCCTTCAGATGTTTGTCAGCGGAAGAGAAGAGGTCACGCTGTCAGCCATCTCAAAGCCACTGAGGAGAGAGAATACATACCGGCTCCAGGTCCCCGTCAGAAAGGTCTGTCTTATGGTGAGTTAAAATGATTCTAAATGTAACGTACACTTAAATTTATATAGATTTTTTAGGTGTCTAAAATCCGTGTTGCTGCCCCCCCCGTCCACAGCAGCACATGGCTTTGCTCCCGTGCTGGTACTCCTGTCTGTTTCTCTAAACTGGGGCCGTGCCGACCGCCGTCTACTGTAGGTAATACACTGTTTTCACTATAGAAGAAGGAAACGTCTGCACATGACTCCATGCAGCAATATGTTTATTGACTACATTTGGATCTTCGTCATGTCAAAGTGTTTGAAAACGTGGAAACTACACCCATATTTATAGATAAAGCACACCAATAGGCGAATAAGCTCTGTGATGGCAGGTGGAGTTCATCCAAAACACCATGCAGCGTGATTAAAACATCCACAAACAATTCACAATAGGGCTGGGACGATCTCCTGATTCGATACTATCACGATATTTGGGTGCCGATTCAATATGTATTGTGATTTATTGTGATTTTTGTCAACTTAGCTAGCTCTCCCGTCAGCTCCGTTCTCTTTATCCATCCATGGTCAGCTCCATCGGGGCCGTTTCAATGCAGAGAACATAAATGTCAGTATCTGGGTGCTCTACAGTCGTAGCGTCGGCCCATTTGACCACGGAGACGAGAGCGACGGCCGGCTCAGCTGCCACGTTACCACCATACCATAACGTTACCGCCATACCATAACGTTACCTCCATACCATAACGTTACCACCATACCATAACGTTACCGCCATACCATAACGTTACCGCCATACCATAACGTTACCGCCATACCATAACGTTACCACCATACCATAACGTTACCGCCATACCATAACGTTACCGCCATACCATAACGTTACCACCATACCATAACGTTACCACCATACTATAACGTTACCTCCATACCATAACGTTACCACCATACCATAACGTTACCTCCATACCATAACGTTACCACCATACCATAACGTTACCCCCATACCATAACGTTACCTCCATACCATAACGTTACCACCATACCATAACGTTACCACCATACCATAACATTACCACCATACCATAACATTACCACCATACCATAACGTTACCACCATACCATAACGTTACCACCATACCATAACGTTACCACCATAACGTTACCGCCATACCATAACGTTACCACCATAACGTTACCACCATACCATAACGTTACCGCCATACCATAACGTTACCACCATACCATAACGTTACCACCATACCATAACGTTACCACCATACCATAACGTTACCGCCATACCATAACATTATCACCATACCATAACGTTACCACCATACCATAACGTTACCACCATACCATAACGTTACCACCATACCATAACGTTTCCTGCTGACTTTTTCGCACTTTTTTCGGACATCTTTCAGGCATTTTTCAGACTGTTATTCAGACATGTATCAGCCTTTTTTCGGATGTATTTCAGACTTTTTGGGGCCATATTTCGGACATACTTTGACATTTTTTCAGAGTTTTTTTTCAGAGTTTTTTAGCAGTTAGCATGCAGCTTTAGCTCTGCTCTGTCTAGTTCTACTTTTCCTGTCAATGTGTGAAACCCAAAGTGTTTCCATCCTTTACTGGATGTGTAGTGTTTACCACGCTGGATTTAACATGGGAGGGTGCAGGTCGTATCCACGACGACCCTCCAACGTTTTAGACCGTAGCCTCTGCTTTACTCTGCTCCTCTGCCTGCCTTATCGACTCCGACCAAAACTCCGGCGTCTCCCCCGTTCCCTCCGGCCGCGGTTGGGGGGCTGAGACAGGAAAAGCCAGCACTAGGATCAGCATTGATTCATGGAGAGACCTTGGTCTGGTCAGCTAACATTACTGCCAAGCAGCTGAAATATAGAGTGATATTGTGCTTTTTTTTTTTTGCAGCAGGTGTTGCCGTTAACAGACATTTGTGATTCTTACAAACAGTCCCTTTAACATTTATTTTAACCGATAGCGTTAATTGGTTAAAATGCTTAGTGCCGGTTAACGGTTAATTATTAACATCCCTAGTCTCCGTTTTTAAGCCGGCTTTGCAGCGCGAGCGTGCATTCAGATGAACGGCGCCCCCTTTTGCCGAGGCTCCTCGTTCTGTTACTCGGTAGCAGCGTGGAGGGAGACGCAGAGACCAAATGACTTTCCTTTTCCTGTCATGATATCAACGTGCACGCAGCATCAGCCTCAGGTATCCCGGCGTTGGCGGACAGTGGAGAGAGCTTTTGTTTTGCGCTCCAGGTGGGTGTCCCCCCCCCCCCCACTTCAAAACATCCGAACTGTCCCTTTAAGACTTCTTACCGTTATCAGAGTGGAGTAACGTCATGTGATTGATTCTCAGATTTCTGTTTCAGCAGGGAGGAGGCTGCAACGTGCCTCAACACAAATGTCATTTGTTAAACACTTCAGCAAACGTGTCGTGTAACACACACACACACACACACACACACACACACACACCTGCAGCCCAGGTTACAGAACTGTGCTGTTCTGTGTTAATTAATTGGAAATGAGGTGACTAATTATCTAAACCTGCTCTACCTCTCACTTACTGTTCAGATTTACTTCTCTCCCCCTCTGACTCCCTCTGACTCCCTCTGACTCCCTGTGACTCCCCCCCTCCTCCTCGTCTCTCCTGGATTACTTTCAGTGTCGGAGCAGAAACCAGACATCATGTCAGGGATTAACTCCAGAACAAACGCTCAACAGTCATCGAGGGGAGAAGAAGAAGAAGGTGTGGTGCTTTATATCATCTTTTTTATTATATTACTGTAAACATTAACATCTTAAAGACACAGTGAAATAAAAAAGACAAGTTTTACTCCTTATTTATGAGTATTTATACATCAAAATCAAACGTTTTATTAGGGAAATACACCAAGTTACAGGAACTAACAGTGAGGTATAGTGCTCACCATGTTTTCAGTGTAACCTCTGTGGAAAATATAACAATTGATTTTCATCAGATAATTACGACACAGCTGCCAAGATTATTTGCTCAAGAGTTGGTTTAGTTAAATTAAGTTTAATCAATCAATCAATCAATCAAACTTTATTTATATAGAACCTTTTAAACAAGTCAAATGCAGTGTTGAAGTGAATGTTAAAAATGGATTTATAGAGACATGCACACCAAAACAACCAAAATAAAAGTTCATTGAATAAGAAAGCAATACAAGAGAGGGGTATTTAAGATAATAAAAGATAAATAAAATACAAGTAAAATAAAAATAAATAAATACAAATTATTAAACTACACAAAATAAGCAGATTGTATTAAAATAATATAATTTTAATTGAATAAAAAATAATGATCAGCAATAAAATGTTGATTAAATATAATGGAGTAAAATAAACACTATAATGATGATAAATAAAATACAAGGAAATAAAAATAAATTAATAAAAATGATGAAACAACACAAAATAAGCAGATTGTATTAAAAATAATACAATATTAATAAAATAAAATAGAAAATAATGATCAGCAATAAAATGTTGATTAAATAAAATAGAGTAAAATAAACACTATAATGATGATAAATAAAATAAGTATTACAAATAAAAAAACAAAATTATAAAACTATAAAACACTACATTAAAGCCAAATTAAATAGATGGGTTTTTAGTTTACGGCCTCCATTTTTGTCCAAAAACTGTTTAAACATTGTCGGTTTTTAGTCTTTTCATTGGATTTGTGAAGAACAAAAATATAAGATGCTGTCAGCCTGAAGGAATCCGGATCACACCTGCAGTTAAAACAGCAATATTCATTCATTTCAGTGTAATCGGCACGATCAGCGGATCAGAACTCCGGTGTATAAATAACCTGCGCTGCTGGAGGGGGAACTATACGTCACCAATTTTATGAGGACGTGCAGATGATCGTCACGAGCGTTCTGTGTGAAACAGAGACACACATCACCTCTAAATCAGACAGCACCAAGAGTTTTACTGAAGTGTTTATATAATATTTAATATTTTGTGTGTGTTGTAGAAGTTGGATAAGAAGCTTCGTGAGAACCTGCACGACGCCAGAAACAGTCTCTTCACCGGAGACAACATGGCCATCGGACAGTTCAGGTAAAGTCCGTTAAACGTCTATCACGAAGGATAAAACTGAAGCGGTGTGAGGTCATGGGGAAACTTCACTTCCCATAATGCAGTGCTGTGTATCACTAGCAGCTCAGGCGTGGGCTCTGTGTGTAACGACTCTTCTCTCCTCTGTTCGTCCTGGCAGATCGTAACGTGGACATGGCCACGCCCCTCCAGCACACCTGGACCTATCAGGCGCTGATCCACGACGTCCTGGTGAGCTGTCAATCATAAATCATTATTGTTATTCAACCTCCTTCACGACCAGCTAGTCTGACATGGTTGGTACCGATGGATTCATCAGGTTTTAGAGTTTCATATGATGTCAGTATCTTCACTCTAGCTTTAAAACTGAGCCGCTACGACCTAAAAATCACAAGTTGCATTAAAGAAATTAGTTTATACAGTTCCCTTTAACACCTTATTTTGAAAACCAGACGTAGTCCCACGTGTCTACTTCCTTCTACTTGCCGTTTCAATGCAGAGAACATAATGTCAGTATCTGGGTGCTCTACAGTCGTAGCGTCGGCCCATTTGACCACGGAGACGAGAGCGACGGCCAGCTCCACCGCCACGTTACCGCCATACCATAACGTTACTGCCATACCATAACATTACCTCCATACCATAACGTTACCACCATACCATAACGTTACCACCATACCATAACGTTACTGCCATACCATAACATTACCGCCATACCATAACATTACCTCCATACCATAACGTTACCACCATACCATAACGTTACCTCCATACCATAACGTTACCTCCATACCATAACATTACCACCATACCATAACGTTACCTCCATACCATAACGTTACCTCCATACCATAACATTACCTCCATACCATAACGTTACCTCCATACCATAACGTTACCTCCATACCATAACGTTACCTCCATACCATAACATTACCTCCATACCATAACGTTACCGCCATACCATAACGTTACCGCCATACCATAACATTACCGCCATACCATAACATTACCTCCATACCATAACGTTACCGCCATACCATAACGTTACTGCCATACCATAACATTACCTCCATACCATAACGTTACCGCCATACCATAACGTTACTGCCATACCATAACGTTACTGCCATACCATAACATTACCGCCATACCATAACATTACCTCCATACCATAACGTTACCTCCATACCATAACGTTACTGCCATACCATAACGTTACCACCATACCATAACGTTACCTCCATACCATAACATTACCGCCATACCATAACATTACCTCCATACCATAACGTTACCGCCATACCATAACGTTACCTCCATACCATAACGTTACCTCCATACCATAACATTACCTCCATACCATAACGTTACCTCCATACCATAACGTTACCTCCATACCATAACGTTACTGCCATACCATAACGTTACCACCATACCATAACGTTACCTCCATACCATAACATTACCGCCATACCATAACATTACCTCCATACCATAACGTTACCGCCATACCATAACGTTACCTCCATACCATAACGTTACCTCCATACCATAACATTACCTCCATACCATAACGTTACCTCCATACCATAACGTTACCTCCATACCATAACGTTACTGCCATACCATAACATTACCTCCATACCATAACATTACCGCCATACCATAACATTACCTCCATACCATAACGTTACCGCCATACCATAACGTTACCTCCATACCATAACGTTACCTCCATACCATAACATTACCTCCATACCATAACGTTACCTCCATACCATAACGTTACCTCCATACCATAACGTTACTGCCATACCATAACATTACCTCCATACCATAACGTTACCGCCATACCATAACGTTACTGCCATACCATAACGTTTCCTGCTAACTTTTTCACACTTTTTATGGATATTTTTCAGACGTTTTTCACACTTTTATTCAGACATATATCAGCCTTTTTTTCGGATATATTTCGGACATACTTTGGCATTTTGTTTCGGCTTTTTTTCAGACATATTTTTTGCCTTTTTTCCGTCTCTGTTCGGAGATATTTTTTTTTAGAAGTGAGCATGCAGCTTTAGCTCTGCTCTGTTTAGCTCTGCTTTTCCTGTCAATGTGTGAAACCCAAAGTGTTTCCATGCTTTACTGGATGTGTAGTGTTTACCACACTGGATTTAACATGGGAGGGTGCAGGTCGTATCCACGACGACCCTCCAACATTTTAGACTCTCTGAGGTTTGTTTTGGTTGACGGATACGGAACGGATATGACGTCACTTTACTCAGACTACCACAATAAAAGCGGTAACTTCCTTCTACCTCCACATAGACTCAGATGAAGCAAATGTATCGATTCTGGCGTTAAAAAAGTAGATTTAAAAATCTTAAGATCCACTCTTTTCTTTTTCACCTTTCACAATAAAGAGTTGAGGTGAGTTTTTTAGCATATCCGTGTGGTTTATTGGTAACGTCCTCGCCGTGTAACGGCCTTCACAGAGCTGCTCGCTTGGCTGTAAACTTTTAATATTCTGTCCAAAAGCTCCAGTGAGGTTAATCAGCTTTCTGTTCTTTCTGGTGATGTGTCTGAACACATTTAAACTCGCTGCTCCACCTGTTAACACGGAGAGTGTTTGATGACAGGTATAAATCCTCTTCTGTCATGTTTAATCCCCAGGTCACGTTATCTGTGGGTTGATCTCCACGCGGTGCACACACTGTTATCCAGGGCTTTTGTTGCACTTGTTCTATTTCCACCCTGTTTATTACTGTTTGTACACGTTGTATTATCTTCAACACTCTCTGTTTGCACTCTTCTCAGGTCTTATCAGTATCCAGTTCTCTGCTGCCGGATCGCCCCCCACCCCCTCAGGTATCATAAAACTTTTATCTCATCTCATCTGAATCCTCTTTTTTTTTTTGGGATCCATGATGTTGTGTTTTCATGACTGAGATGTTCTCTTCTTCTTCTTCTTCTTCTTCTTCTCCTCCCTCCTCTGCTTTCCTTCCTGCCTGTCTGTCAGCCGACGGAGAGGCGACAGCAAGTCTCCACGCCGTAAACCGATCCGCCTCGGAGAGAGCGCGAGGCAAGAGCGGGAGAGGATTCCTGATATGGATCTACCTCAGAAAACTCAGCCAAACAAAGCCTCACCTGTTTTCACCGCCCTGCCCTGTTCCTCCACCACCGCCGCCGCCGCCACCGCTGCACGGCCAGGCTCTCACATCCACTTTGTCAGTTTGTGCATTTTCCTTCTCTGGTTTTGTTTCCGTCGGGGATTGTGGAAGCTTTGATACACAGAAAATACCTGTTAGTAGTTGTCGAAATACCTCCACCCAGCCTCCTCCTCCTCCTCCTCCTCCTCGTCCTCCACCGGTCTCACCGGAACAGAAAATTACCCCTCCTCCCCTCCTCCATTTTGGGTGTCCCAAATCGGGGCCCCCGGGGCAGATCCCAGACATAAAAGTTAGCATTGAGGAGCCGAGTGTCCGATATCAGTTAATGTGAGATACAACTAATTAGTCCATTATCGGGCCCCTGCTCTCACCGGCTCATAAATTGGAGCCACTCAAAGGTCGTTTATTATTTATCAGAGTGGAGGAGGAGGAGGAGGAGGAGGAGGAGGAAGAGGCTGCTGCTTGTTCAACATATCAAGATTAGTTTCAACTAGACCTGTTGGATGACTGCAGCCTGCAAACACACCACACACACACACATTTCATCACACACACAACCAGCGCTCCAGCTTCCCGTCGGCCCGTGGCCGCAATCAAATATGATCCGGGAGGATGAAAATGAACTTTGAGGACGATATGATACTTTTTAATACATTAATGTTTTTTATTTAATTTAACTTAGCTGCATTGTTAATAACAAAATCAAAACAAAAAACAACAACAATAAGATTACTTTTTAAAATTTAAAAAGAAGTTTTGGATAATTATAAATTTCTGAAGTAGAAGAAACACTTTTGATGTTTGATTTATGTTAAAAGTTACTTTGAATTTATTAACTAATTATAACGTAGAAAAACAAAGATATTAAATTTGGGACGGTGGAAAAAAGTTAGTTTAGAGTTTCAGATTTCTTCAAGCACAATAAACTTTGAGTTAAACGAGGTCAATGTAAACATGTTAATTAATAATTAATGTTGTAAATTGTAAATTAATAACACCTTTTTTATCTGTTCAAAATGAACCTTAAAGGGAGATTAGTCCAGTATTTAATCCTCTTATCAACATGGGAGTGGACAAATATGCTGCTTTATGTAAATGTATGTATTAAGGGCCGTCAACGTTTTAATGCCAATAATTTCCTTAAAGCATCATTAACATAATCAATCTTTCGTGGTTGTAGCAGCCTCGGTTTTTAAGCTAGAGTGAAGATACTGGTATCATATGAAACTACACAACCTGATGAATCCATCGGTACCAACCATGTCAGACTAGCTTGTTGAGAATCAAGTTAAATAACGCTCCAAACTTACCCTTTACAGACATGCCCACTTTATGATCATCACATGCAGTCTGGGGCAAGTCATAGTCAAGTCAGCACACTGACACACTGACAGCTGTTGTTGCCTGTTGGGCTGCAGTTTGACATGTTATGATTGGAGCATATTGTTTTATGCTAAATGCAGTACCTGTGAGGGTTTCTGGACAATATCTGTCATTGTTTTGTGTTAATTGATTTACAATAATAAACATATACTTATATTTGTATAAAGCAGCATATTTGTCCACTCCCATGTTGATAAGAGGATTAAATAGTTAACAAATCTCCCTTTAAGGAACATTTAGAACAGATAAAAAAAAAGGTGTGATTAATTTGCGATTAAATATTTTAATCGATTGACAGTCCTAGTATGTATATATCTATTATTGTAAATAAATTAACACAAAACAATGACAGATATTGATCCAGAAACCCTCACAGGTACTGCATTTAGCATAAAACAATATGCTCCAATCATAACATGGCAAACTGCAGCCCAACAGGCAACAACAGCTGTGAGTGTGTCAGTGT
The DNA here is from genome assembly GCF_015220745.1 of Sebastes umbrosus. Classification (NCBI taxonomy): domain Eukaryota; kingdom Metazoa; phylum Chordata; class Actinopteri; order Perciformes; family Sebastidae; genus Sebastes; species Sebastes umbrosus. The sequence goes on along the minus strand of NC_051284.1, from coordinate 31,459,000 downwards.
GCTGACTTGACTCGACAAAATTTAGCGCAAGTTTGGAGCGTTATTTAACCTCCTTCACAACAAGTAAGTCTGACATTGTTGGTACCGATGGATTCATCAGGCTTTATAGTTTAGTATGATACCAGTATCTTCACTCTAGCTTTAAAACTGAGCCGCTACGACCTCCGGAAGATCGATTGCGTTAAAGAAATTAGTGACGTTAAAAATGATTTAGGGTTACCATTGAGCGCCCGAATGAATATACTACTTTACAAGCAAAAGATATTTAATGTTGAATGAAACCGAACGCTAAGTCATTTACTTTTATAAAACGATCTAGGGCTGCATGATTATGGCCAAAACTTTACGGACAATATTTTTATTGCAATTTCATATTTAAATAAACGGAGCGCTGCTTTCACTTCAACGTTGTGCTTCATTCCAACCGTCAAAAAGTCTAAATGTTATCCTTATACTTAGTTATTGTCATCTATTAGTGGTTATTTGCATGAAAATTCAAATGATTATTATGAAATTATATTTTTATTTAAATATTTGTTTGACTTAAAAAATTCTTGTAATTAGTCATTCTAATTAAATAAAGTATTATAAGCTGTTTAGAGCTCGTGTTAGGAAGTTCAACAGGTCATATCTATTTTATATTGCTGTGGATTGGATTTGAGTTTTTTCGTGCAAAAACTAAATTTTACAGGATTACATTTGAACGCATCATGATAGCGGTATAATTCACCAACGGCCAATACTCATTTTTACTAGTAGAGCTTGACTGCATCATAATGTAACTCAATATAACCTCCATTAACGGAGCTCTTTAGCTGACGAACACTGTGATTACTCTGAGCAGCATCATGGGAACGATTAACAACATCATAAGTGTCTGATTAAGTGAGTTGTCCCAGATGTTTTAAGGTTGTTCCTTCGCAGCTTATTTTGGACTTAATAACTGTGCCGACATAAAACCATCATGTGACCGGCAAAAAAAAATCGGTTAATCAGACTGCTGAAAACCGAGCGTCTTCTCTAGCTGTTAGTTATATCGATAAAAAAGTCATAGTCATGAAAAGGTCGTTGTATGTGTTTGCTTCAATTAGCTAACAAAAACATAACCAGAATGCTGCCTTGTTGCACTATATGATGTAATGTATTGTTGCACTATATGATGTAATGTATTGTTGCACTATATGATGTAATGTATTGTTGCACTATATGATGTAATGTATTGTTGCACTATATGATGTAATGTATTGTTGTTGTACCTATTAATGCTGCTGCTATTTTATGCTGTTGTCTTATGTGTTGATGCTATCCTGTCTTGGCCAAGTCTCTTGTTATTTTAATTTCAATGTAACATTCTATTTAAATAAAAGTTATGATTATGAGTGTGTTGAAAAATTTCATGAAAAAAGTCATAGTATATTATGTTGAAAAATGAAATAAAAGTCATATAAAAGCTATAGTAGTCAATAGTGTGTCATAAAATATGTTAAACAGTCACAGTATAATAATTCATAAAATGTCATAAATAAAAGGAGCAAACATGCATCAGAGCTGTATTTATCTGCCAAAAGCATCATTTCAACCTTTATAACCTTTTTGAACTTTTTTACCTGGTAACCAGGTAACGGTTTACTGCTAGCGTCACTGTTATGATATCAACATGCAGCTCTAACAGAAGGTACTCACCTTCTGTAGTCTCTGGAGGAGGAGAAGGAGGAGAAGGAGGAGGAAGAGGAGGTGGAGGAGGAGGAGGAGGACAGGCCTGGAGGGTCTCTGCTACAGGAGGTCAATCCTCTAGACCCCTCATCGCAGGAGGAGTGTCCGTCTCACCTGTCAGCGATGCTCCCTGGATCACTGTGGTTTAATGTCCCCAGATCTTGTCTCTCTCTCGGCGGGTCTCAGAGAGTCTCGGAGAGTCTCAGAGAGTCTCAGAGAGTCTCAGAGAGTCTCGGAGAGTCTCAGAGAGTCTCAGAGAGTCTCGGAGAGTCTCGGAGAGTCTCGGAGAGTCTCAGAGAGTCTCGGAGAGTTGGAGAGTCTCGGAGAGTCTCGGAGAGTCTCAGAGAGTCTCAGAGAGTCTCGGAGGTTCTTCGGTCTGATCTTCAGACATGACTGACTAAATGTAACTCTGTTACTAAAGAGACAACTTTAATCTGAACCTGATCAACTTCATGGGTCAGGTACCTGAGTGCACGAAGCTGACTCACACGTGCTGCTAACAGACTGACAGACAGCATCCTGTATGGTTATGACGTCATCATGACGTCATCACCACGTATGTGTTCCCTCCAGTCGACAGGAGATGACGTCATCAAATAGCATAAAAAACAAACATGATATGGCTCATAAAATATATATATTTTTTAAAGATAATGATTTTAAACATATTTGACCAATGATTGATAACATAAAACTTTATATTTAAATTTTTAAAAAATTGACTAAAACTATTAAATTGTTAAAAATATGTTTTTTTGTTTGTTTGTTTTTATTCATCTTTTCATCTCCTTACATTTTATTTATTGTATAATTTATAATTTATTTTTATATTGTAAAATATTTTTTACAGAATTGTAATGAACATGCCAATATATTATTATTTTATTATATTATAATATATTGTATTGAACTTTTGAAATAAAGTATAAAAACTGTGTTTTGGATATTGATTATAAATGTGATTTCTTTGTTCTGGACGGACGGAGACGACTTTCTACAAAAGAAACTGAAAATGAAACTTGAAATAAATATGTTTGATGTAATGATGTATTTTAGTCAAGATAAGAATGGAAATAACATGCTGTATATAATACAATAATTTATTATTTTTATATATTCATAAGACAAAATGTTCAGGAATCAAGCCAACTTCCCTGCATTTTATTAATTAATTCAAACAGTTTAGCAACATCAGACACAATATTAAAAACAAAAAGACTTATAAATTATTATAATATGATGTATATAACATAAACACAAACCCTGGTGTTATTAAATGTATATGTAATTATTATTTTTTTAACAGTCTATGTATCTGTACCTCAGTTAATGAGCATGAGTTCAATAAAGAAAGCATAAAATCAAAATTAGCTCACGTATAATTAAGTTCAATATCTATTTCATAGAAAATAATAAAATCATATTGAAGAAAGTTTCCAAAATAAAGACATATTTTCAATAAACGTAACATAAAAACATGACTATCAAACACAAATAAACATCACACATCAGTAAATGAAATCAAGTAAAAATATTTTAGATGATTGAACTTAATAATACAAATAATAGATTTAATTCAAACGTGAATTAAATTAATTCAATAAAATAATCCATTTTATTCAAGAAAATTCCATATTATTGATATTTATTTCTTCTTTCTTATTTGTTTAAGTCACCAAATTAAATTAAATAAATAAATAGATAAATAAATAAAATAATTAATTAGTAATAATTATATTAATAAAAAATAATAATAATTAAGAATAAATAATAATAATAATAATGAAAACAAATACAACTTTTTGGTGCCAGCGACCCCATACAGGTCAGAAATAATCATAATCATAACACCAATTAAGCATAATGCTACCATTTGTACTCTTAGATGCTATTGGAACTATTTCTAAAACTTTTCAACCTAAATACATTTACATCTGAATCATGTTCAGATAAGATGAGATGATCTTTTATTAATCCCACTAATATACTCTAAACCTCAAACCTTCAGGGGGATTTTATTCAAACTGCATTTGGACTCAACTTGACTGGATTTACATTTAAAGTAATTTTTTATCTCTTCTAAATGAACCTTAAAGGGAGATTAGTCCAGTATTTAATCCTCTTATCAACATGGGAGTGGACAGATATGCTGCTTTATGTAAATATATGTATATATTTATTATTATAAATCAATTAACAACACAAAACAATGACAGATATTGATCCAGAAACCCTCACAGGTACTGCATTTAACATAAAAAATATGCTCAAATCATAACATGTCAAACTGCAGCCCAACAGGCAACAACAGCTGTCAGTGTGTCAGTGTGCTGACTTGACTATGACTTGCCTCAAACTGCATGTGATTATCATAAAGTGGGCATGTCTGTAAAGGGGAGACTCGTGGGTACCCATAGAACCCATTTACATTCACACATCTGGAGGTCAGAGGTCAAGGGAGCCCTTTGAACATGGACATGACGGTTTTTTCTCACCAAAATGTAGCGTTAGTTTGGAGCGTTATTTAACCTCCTTCATGACCAGCTAGTCTGACATCATTCTTTGTAACTTCCTCCCCCTCTCCATCTCCTCCTCCTCCCCTCATCTTCCTCCTTCTTTCCTCTTCCTCTCCTCCTTTCTCTTCCTCTCATCTTCCTCCCTTACTTTTTTGTAACTTTGTCCTCTTCACATCTTCTCCTCCTCCTCCTCCTCCTCCTCCCCTCATCTTCCTCCTTCTTTCCTCTTCCTCTCATCTTCCTCCCTTACTTTTTTGTAACTTTGTCCTCTTCACATCTTCTCCTCCTTCTCCTCCTCCTCCTCCCCTCATCTTCCTCCTTCTTTCCTCTTCCTCTCATCTTCCTCCACCATTTCCTCTTCATAACTTCCTACTCCTCTCCATCTTCTTCCTCTCCTTCTCTCTCTTCTTGTCATCTTCTTCCACCCTTCTTTCTTTGTAATGTCCTCCTCCTTTCCTCTTCCTCTCCTCCTTTCTCTTTCTCTCATCCTCCTCCAAACTTCCCTCTTCCAAACCCCCTTCTCCTCCTCTCCATCTTCTTCCTCCTTCCCTCTTCCTCTTCAACAAAATTACAGCCAACTTCAGAGCGTTATTTAGCCTCCTTCACTACCAGCTAGTCTGACCTGGTTGGTACCGATGGATTCATCAGGTTTTATAGTTTACTATGATACCAGTATCTTCAATCTAGCTTTAAAACTGAGCTACTACAACCTAAAAACTGCGTTCATTTAGTGGCGTTAAAACTAATTTGTGTTATCATATTAACTTTGACAGCTCTGGTTGATGTTTAGTGTTTGTGATGAACTGAAGGATGAAATGTTCCTTTATGTGTTGAGAAAATGATCAATAAAATGCTACATACACATTAATGCAGCAGTAATATTAATCTCTCTTATCTAGCTGATAATACTTTGACCTCAGACAGGTTTTCCTTGCAGGACTTTTACTTGCAGTGGAGTATTCTCAGTGTGGCATTAGTACTTTCTACTGCAGTAAAATGATGTGAATACTTCCTCCACTGCTGGCCAGGTGTACCTAATAAAGTGGTTTGTGGAGTGTTGTGCTTCTCTCCTCTGTCCTGTATATTCATGTTGTGATGCAGCAGCTTCATGTGAGGTGTGAAGGAGACAAAGTGACTCAGTGCTCCGTCCGTCCCTCCGTCCGGGACAATTATCCGTTTTCATCTCCAGCCTCAGACAACAGGTGTGTGTGTGTGTGTGTGTGTGTGTGTGTGTGTGTGTGTGTGTGGTGTGTGTGGGTGTGTGTGGGTGTGTGGGTGTGTGTGTGTGTGTGTGTGTGTGTGTGTGTGTGTGTGTGTGTGTGTGTGTGTGTGTGGGTGTGTGGGTGTGTGTGTGTGTGTGTGTGTGTGTTGGAGTCGGAGCAGGTATCACACCGCCGGCATCGTGTTACACAGCTGAGAGATTTACTGCTCGGAGAGGGAACGTGTCGTACCGTCGTCGTCTCCAGCGTTTCATCTGGGTGAGAAGCAGAGAGGGAGGAGGGAATAAAATATCTGTGAGGAAGAAGAAGAGTTTCCTTTAGAGAAATAGATCTGGATCGTTTGAGGGAACTTGTGTTTAATTAAATTACTCTTAAATTAAAGGATCCATCTGATGAACAGAGGATTTACTAAACAGATCTGAAAAACTCATTTCTGATTTTAAAATCAACAAAATAAAGAACTTAAGATGGAACAACTTTAACACACTGAATATGTAGAACCAGCAGATTAAATGTTTAATATATAAATATACATATCAGATAACTGATGTATTAATAGATAATAGACAGGGATTGATGAACTAAATTTGAATTATGCAATTAAAAGATACTGCTAATAAACAAGTTTTTAAAAGTTCTTTTTCATTCTTCTTCCTTTAAATAATTAATATAATAATGCATGTTTTAAAAGAATTCATTTTACACAAAGCTATAAATAGTTTTAAATAACATTTAGATTTTTTTGTTATATTTATTAAAAATATTTTCTTGAATAAAATGGATTATTTTATTGAATTAATTGAATTCACGTTTGAATTAAATCTATTATTTGTATTATTAAGTTCAATCATCTAAAATATTTTTACTTGATTTCATTTACTGATGTGTGATGTTTGTTTATGTTTGATTGTCATGTTTTTATGTTGTTTATTGAAAATATGTCTTTATTTTGGAAACTTTCTTCAATATTTTATTATTTTCTATGAAATAAATTAAAATAAATTAATTTATTAATTCAGTGCACAATTAAATGGAATTATTTGAAAAAAGACATTATTTAAATAATATATATTTTTTAATGATTCAGTGTATGATTAAATTGAATTATTAAAAAAATATTTAAATAATTCAAAAAAATATTTAAATAATACAATTTAATCACTGAATTAACTACAAAATAAATTATTATTTAAATAATAATCAAAAAATAATAATAATTTATTTAAATAATTTTTTTATAAAATTAAATATTTTTGGGGTTTATTTTTAATTAACTACTTATTAATTTACTCTTATTATTTTAAAAAGTTGTCATTATTTGGAAACTTTCTTTGATGTGGTTTAATATCTTCTATTAGATAAATTAAATTAATTCATTTTATTTATTATAATTCAACATATTACTAAATTGAACTATTATTTTCATTAAGATTTTTTTGTCCCTTTATTTAATTTACTTAATAAAAAGTTGACTTCATAATCTTAGACCAACAAAGAAATACAAATTTACAACAACTACAACATTTTGTAAAAACAGATCATCAGAGAATAAATCCACCTGTATGTGTAAAAGATGAATATTACAGTGGAGTATCATTCGATGGTCATCGGCACATTAAATCCACTTCATCGTGTCTCTGTTTTCACATCTGTGTTCCTCCAGAAAGAGAAGCTGAGAGTGAGAAAGCGTCAGGACGGTGAATATGTCCAGCTGCTGCTGCTGCTGCTGGTTTTATTAAAGATATCACAGCTCTGCAGAGAGAAACATTAACATCAAGTCATTATTATGATGTGATGACATCTTCACGTCTTTGTGTTCCTGTAAAACCAGAAATACAGAAGAAACCAGCGGAGGAGTTTAAACCGGCTCCTGGATCTCTGATGAGATTCAGTAACGACCTTCAAACCGCCGACCGGCACAGAAACAAATACTTCAACAACAGTTACCGTTAAATGAAACCGTGAAGGGACAGAAAGTGAAACGTTTTCAGCTCCTTCTGTGCTGGAATCTGTAACTGAGACGATTCACATATCTCCAGGTTCAATACTATCACGATACTCGGGTGCCGATTCGATATGGATTGTGATTGTTGTTAACTTCTTTAAACACTAGACCATGAAGGGAAAAGTTGAATCCTACACTTCTAGGGACTTTAACTTTGTAAAATCTGTAAATTAATCCAGTAAGAATGTTTGATTTTCAGCATGTATGTAGTCCGAGATGTCCTGAAGTCAAATATATCAGGATCATTGTCAGACATTATTGATTATCCAGCAACCCAGAAATCAAAGAATAAAGACATTCCCCTCACAGATTAGTGCTATTTTCTTTTTAATTTATAATGTTTTATACTTCTGGTGAATATAATCCATCAATCTTATTTCCATAGATGTATTTTGTATATACAGGCCCATTTGTCAACACCTTATTTTGAAAAACCGGACGTAGTCCCACGTGTCTACTTCCTCTAACTTCTCCCAGGTGGTCTCTAGCTCTCCCGTCAGCTCTGTTCTCCTTCTTGCTAACTTTTCCGCACTTTTCCGCACCTACATGATGATTTAAACTACAGGTCCATTCAACACAAAGACTAAACAACGTTGCAGATATCTCTGATGAATCTCCCGTCTAGCTATTAAACGTTAAAACAACTTGCCATAGGTGAGATCTGTTTCTCTCTCTCAGTGTGTTTTAACAGTTTGTTTAACTTCCAACAGCATCAGCATGTTTACCCACAAACCCCTGCTCCGCTACAACGACCCCACTACGAGAGACTTCAGCTCCGCTCATCGTTGTCTCTGCTGCTTCGCTGCCTCACCCATGCTGAGTATTTACCTCAGTAATCAGAGTCCATGCAAGTGTTGTTGTGTCTTTACGTCGTGGAGGTGCTATGTCATTTACATTTACACACACACACGCACACACACACACACACACACACACTCTCAGCAGGCGTCTCTGTGAAGAGATGACGGGAGGAAAACACTCATTTACTGTCAGAAACAACAGTTTTTTTATTCTTTCTTTTTGCATTTTAGTTTTTAGTTCAGTTTCACATGAAATACACAACATCACCGGCAGTATATATCCTACAACTCCATTAAATCCTGCTGATGTCATGCTACTAGCACTACTAGCTACTGGCACTACTAGGTACTGGCACTACTAGCTACTAGCACTACTAGTTACTGGCCGATAGCCGGTTGTTTGGGAATGGAGACGTTAATACATCCACCGCGGTACAGGTTGACAGCATACAGCCCATGGGTGTATTAGAAGATAATCAAAGTGATGAATTACAGCCAATAATATCCATTATTACAGCCGCATACAGCTAGCAGGAAGCTGTCATATGAGCGTGCAGGGCGCTGTGGTCCCGTGAGTCTGATGACCGTTCATTATGGCGAGGTAAATAACTCTGGATTCAGCTGTTAGTTCATTTTACTACTTTTAGGACATCATTATTTAAATGAGGGATATTTAAGAGTTCCTACTGGGAAGTTGAGTCATTAATTTAGAAAAAAAATCTGAAAAATAGTCCGAAAAACATCCGAAAAAAAGTTAAAAAAAATGTCCGAAAAAACCCAGAAATATTTCCGAACAAAAAGTTTTTAAAAGTAAAAAAAAAAAATGTCTGAAAAATGTCCAAAAAAAAATGTCTGAAAATTTTTCCAAAAAGTGTCCAAAAATGTCTGAAAAAAAGTAAAATAAAACAAAGTCCGAAAAATTGTCAGAAAAAAAAATGTCAGAAAAGAAAGTTTGAAAAAATGTCCAAAAAAGTCGGAAAAAAGTTTGAAAAAATGTCGGAAAAAAAATTCCCAAAAAAACAAAGTCCGAAAAATTGTCAGAAAAAAATGTTTGAACAAATTTCCAAAAAGTGTCCAAAAAATGTCTGAAAAAATGTCCAAAAATGTCTGATAAAAGTTTGAAAAAAATTGGGAAAAAAGTAAAAAAAAAAAAGTCAGAAAATTGTCCGAAAAAAAAATGTCCGAAAAAAATGTTTGAAAAAATGTCCAAAAAGTGTCTAAAAATGTCTGAAAAAAGTTTGAAAGAATTTCCAAAAAGTGTCCAAAAATGTCTGAAAAAAGTTTGAAAAAATGTCCGAAAAAAAGTAAAAAAAGAAACAAACTCCAAAAATTGTCAGAAAGAAAATGTCAGAAAAAAAAGTTTGAAAAAATGTCCAAAACCTGTCCAAAAATGTCAGAAAAAAATTGAAAAAATGTCCAAAAAGTGTCCATAAAATGTCTGAAAAAAGTTTGAAAGAATTTCCAAAAAGTGTCCAAGAGTGTCTGAAAAAAGTTTGAAAAAATGTCCGAAAAAAAGCAAAAAAAAAACAGTCAGAAAAATTGTCAGAAAAGAAATGTCAGAAAAAAATGTTTGAAAAAATTTCCAAAGTGTCCAAAAATGTCTGAAAAATGTCCAAAAAGTGTCCAAAAATGTCTGAAAAAAGTTTGAAAAAATGTCCAGAAATGTCAGAAAAAAGTTCGAAAAAATGTAAGAATTTTTTCCCCCAAAAAACAAATTCCGAAAAATTGACAGAAAAAAAATGTCAGAAAAAAATGTTTGAAAAAAATTCCAAAAAGTGTCCAAAAATGTCTGAAAAAAGTTTGAAAAAATGTCAGAAAAAAAGTAAAAAAAAAAACAAACTCCAAAAATTGTCAGAAAGAAAATGTCAGAAAAAAAAGTTAAAAAAAAAGTCCAAAACCTGTCCAAAAATGTCAGAAAAAAGTTTGAAAAAATGTCCAAAAAGTGTCCAAACATGTCAGAAAAGTTTGAAAAAATGTCGGAAAAATCACAAATTCCGAAAAATTGTCAGAAAAGAAAATGTCAGAAAAAAATGTTTGAAAAAATTTCCAAAAAGTGACCAAAATGTCTGATAAAAGTTTGAAAAAAATTGGGAAAAAAGTAAAAAAAAAAAAAGTCAGAAAATTGTCCGAAAAAAAAAATGTCCGAAAAAAATGTTTGAAAAAATGTCCAAAAAGTGTCCATAAAATGTCTGAAAAAAAGTTTGAAAGAATTTCCAAAAAGTGTCCAAGAGTGTCTGAAAAAAGTTTGAAAAAATGTCCGAAAAAAAGCAAAAAAAAAAACAGTCAGAAAAATTGTCAGAAAAGAAATGTCAGAAAAAAATGTTTGAAAAAATTTCCAAAAAGTGTCCAAAAATGTCTGAAAAATGTCCAAAAAGTGTCCAAAAATGTCTGAAAAAAGTTTGAAAAAATGTCCAGAAATGTCAGAAAAAAGTTCGAAAAAATGTCAGAATTTTTTCCCCCAAAAAACAAATTCCGAAAAATTGTCAGAAAAAAAATGTCAGAAAAAAATGTTTGAAAAAAATTCCAAAAAGTGTCCAAAAAATGTCTGAAAAAAGTTTGAAAAAATGTCAGAAAAAAAGTAAAAAAAAAAAACAAACTCCAAAAATTGTCAGAAAGAAAATGTCAGAAAAAAAAGTTAAAAAAAAAGTTAAAAAAAAAGTCCAAAACCTGTCCAAAAATGTCAGAAAAAAGTTTGAAAAAATGTCCAAAAAGTGTCCAAACATGTCAGAAAAGTTTGAAAAAATGTCGGAAAAATCACAAATTCCGAAAAATTGTCAGAAAAGAAAATGTCATAAAAAAATGTTTGAAAAAATTTCCAAAAAGTGACCAAAATGTCTGATAAAAGTTTGAAAAAAATTGGGAAAAAAGTAAAAAAAAAAAAAGTCAGAAAATTGTCCGAAAAAAAAATGTCCGAAAAAAATGTTTGAAAAAATGTCCAAAAAGTGTCTAAAAATGTCTGAAAAAAGTTTGAAAGAATTTCCAAAAAGTGTCCAAAAATGTCTGAAAAAAGTTTGAAAAAATGTCCGAAAAAAAAGTAAAAAAAAGAAACAAACTCCAAAAATTGTCAGAAAGAAAATGTCAGAAAAAAAAGTTTGAAAAAAATGTCCAAAACCTGTCCAAAAATGTCAGAAAAAAATTGAAAAAATGTCCAAAAAGTGTCCATAAAATGTCTGAAAAAAGTTTGAAAGAATTTCCAAAAAGTGTCCAAAAATGTCTGAAAAAAGTTTGAAAAAATGTCCGAAAAAAAAGTAAAAAAAGAAACAAACTCCAAAAATTGTCAGAAAGAAAATGTCAGAAAAAAAAAGTTTGAAAAAATGTCCAAAACCTGTCCAAAAATGTCAGAAAAAAATTGAAAAAATGTCCAAAAAGTGTCCATAAAATGTCTGAAAAAAGTTTGAAAGAATTTCCAAAAAGTGTCCAAGAGTGTCTGAAAAAAGTTTGAAAAAATGTCAGAAAAAAAGCAAAAAAAAAACAGTCAGAAAAATTGTCAGAAAAGAAATGTCAGAAAAAAATGTTTGAAAAAATTTCCAAAAAGTGTCCAAAAATGTCTGAAAAATGTCCAAAAAGTGTCCAAAAATGTCTGAAAAAAGTTTGAAAAAATGTCCAGAAATGTCAGAAAAAAGTTCGAAAAAATGTCAGAATTTTTTCCCCCAAAAAACAAATTCCGAAAAATTGTCAGAAAAAAAATGTCAGAAAAAAATGTTTGAAAAAAATTCCAAAAAGTGTCCAAAAATGTCTGAAAAAAAGTTTGAAAAAAATGTCAGAAAAAAAGTAAAAAAAAAAAAAAAACTCCAAAAATTGTCAGAAAGAAAATGTCAGAAAAAAAAGTTAAAAAAAAAGTCCAAAACCTGTCCAAAAATGTCAGAAAAAAGTTTGAAAAAATGTCCAAAAAGTGTCCAAACATGTCAGAAAACAGTTTGAAAAAATGTCGGAAAAAACACAAATTCCGAAAAATTGTCAGAAAAGAAAATGTCAGAAAAAAAATGTTTGAAAAAATTTCCAAAAAGTGACCAAAATGTCTGAAAAAAGTTTGAAAAAATTTCCGAAAAAAAGTAAAAAAAAATCAAAGTCCGAAAAATTGTCAGAAAGAAAATGTCAGAAAAAAAAGTTTGAAAAAATGTCCAAAACCTATCCAAAAATGTCAGAAAAAAATTTGAAAAAATGTCCAAAACTTGTCCAAAAATGTCAGAAAAAAGTTTGAAAAAATGTCCAAAAAGTGTCCAAAAATGTCAGAAAACAGTTTGAAAAAATGTTGGAAAAAAATGTCCAAAAAAACACAAATTCCGAAAAATTGTCAGAAAAGAAAATGTCAGAAATAAATGTTTGAAAAAATTTCCAAAAAGTGGCCAAAATGTCTGAAAAAAGTTTGAAAAAATGTCTGAAAAAAGTGTCCAAAAATGTCTGAAAAAAGTTTGAAAAAATGTTTGAAAAAATGTCCAAAAAGTGTCCAAAAATGTCTGAAAAAAGTTTGAAAGAATTTCCAAAAAGTGTCCAAAAGTGTCTGAAAAAAGTTTGAAAAAATGTCAGAGTAAAAAAAAAACAAATTCCGAAAAATTGTCAGAAAAAAATGTTTGAAAGAATTTCCAAAAAGTGTCCAAAAATGTCAGAAAAAAATGTTTGAAAAAATGTCCAAAAGTGTCCAAAAATGTCTGAAAAAAGTTTGAAAGAATTTCCAAAAAGTGTCCAAAAATGTCTGAAAAAGTTTGAAAAAATGTTCGAAAAAAGTAAAAAAAAAAACAAAGTCAGAAGAATTGTCAGAAAAAAATGTTTGAAAAAAAATTCAAAAAGTGTCCAAAAATGTCCGAAAAAAGTTTGAAAAAATGTCCGAAAAAAAGTAAAAAAAGAAACAAACTCCAAAAATTGTCAGAAAGAAAATGTCAGAAGAAAAAGTTTGAAAAAATGTCCAAAACCTGTCCAAAAATGGCAGAAAAAAAAATTGAAAAAATGTCCAAAAAGTGTCCAAAAATGTCTGAAAAAGTTTGAAATTTTTTTCCAAAAAGTGCCCAAAAATGTCTGAAAAAAGTTTGAAAAATGTCCGAAAACAAGTAAAGAAAAAAAAACTCCAAATATTTCTCAAAAAGAAAATGTCAGAAAAAAAGTTTGAAAAAATGTCCAAAAATGTCGCAAAAAAGTTCGAAAAATTGTCAGAAAAGAAAATGTCAGAAATAAATGTTTGAAAAAATTTCCAAAAAGTGGCCAAAATGTCTGAAAAAAGTTTGAAAAAATGTCTGAAAAAAGTGTCCAAAAATGTCTGAAAAAGTTTGAAAAAATGTTTGAAAAAATGTCCAAAAAGTGTCCAAAAATGTCTGAAAAAAGTTTGAAAGAATTTCCAAAAAGTGTCCAAAAGTGTCTGAAAAAAGTTTGAAAAAAATGTCAGAGTAAAAAAAAACAAATTCCGAAAAATTGTCAGAAAAAAATGTTTGAAAGAATTTCCAAAAAGTGTCCAAAAATGTCAGAAAAAAATGTTTGAAAAAATGTCCAAAAAGTGTCCAAAAATGTCTGAAAAAAGTTTGAAAGAATTTCCAAAAAGTGTCCAAAAATGTCTGAAAAAGTTTGAAAAAATGTTCGAAAAAAGTAAAAAAAAAACAAAGTCCGAAAAATTGTCAGAAAAAAATGTTTGAAAAAAAATTCAAAAAGTGTCCAAAAATGTCCGAAAAAAGTTTGAAAAAATGTCCGAAAAAAAGTAAAAAAAGAAACAAACTCCAAAAATTGTCAGAAAGAAAATGTCAGAAGAAAAAGTTTGAAAAAATGTCCAAAAATGTCAGAAAAAAGTTTGAAAAAATGTCGGAAATTTTTTTTCCAAAAAAACAAATTCCGAAAAATTGTCAGAAAGAAAATGTCAGAAAAAAAAGTTTGAAAAAAGTTTGAAAAAATGTCCAAAACCTGTCCAAAAGTGTCAGAAAAAAGTTTGAAAAGATGTCCAAAACCTGTCCAAAAATGTCAGAAAAAAGTTTGAAAAAATTTCCAAAAAGTGACCAAAAATGTCTGAAAAAAATTTGAAAAAATGTAGGAAAAAAAGTACAAAAAAAAAAGTAGAAAAAATTGTCATAAAAAAATGTTTGAAAAAATGTCTGAAAAAGTTTGAAATTTTTTTCCAAAAAGTGCCCAAAAATGTCTGAAAAAAGTTTGAAAAATGTCCGAAAACAAGTAAAGAAAAAAAAACTCCAAAAATTTCTCAAAAAGAAAATGTCAGAAAAAAGTTTGAAAAAATGTCCAAAAATGTCGCAAAAAAAGTTTGAAAAAATGTCGGAAAAAAATGTTCAAAAAAAAACCAAAGTCCGAAAAATTGTCAGAAAAAAACGTTTGAAAAAATTTCCAGTGTCCAAAAATGTCAGAAAAAAATGTTTGAAAATTTTTCCAAAAAGTGTCCAAAAATGTCTGAAAAAGTTTGAAATTTTTTTCCAAAAAGTGTCCATAAAATGTCTGAAAAAAGTTTGAAAGAATTTCCAAAAAGTGTCCAAGAGTGTCTAAAAAAAGTTTGAAAAAATGTCCAAAAAAGTTTGAAAAAATGTCGGAAAAAAATGTTAAAAAAAAAACCAAAGTCCGAAAAATTATCAGAAAAAAACGTTTGAAAAAATGTCCAAAAAGTGCCCAAAAATGTCAGAAAAAAATGTTTGAAAAAATTTCCAAAAAGTGTCCAAAAATGTCTGAAAAAGTTTGAAAAAAATGTCCAAAAAGTGTCCAAAAATGTCTGAAAAAAGTTTGAAAAATATCCGAAAAAAAGTAAAAAAAAAAACAAACTCCAAAAATTGTCAGAAAGAAAATGTCAGAAAAAAAAGTTTGAAAAAAATGTCCAAAACCTGTCCAAAAATGGCAGAAAAAAAAATTGAAAAAATATCCAAAAAGTGTCCAAAAATGTCTGAAAAAAGTTTGAAAAAATGTCCAAAAATGTCAGAAAAAAGTTCGAAAAAATGTTGGAAATTTTTTTCCAAAAAAAACAAATTCCGAAAAATTGTCAGAAAGAAAATGTCAGAAAAAAAAGTTTGAAAAAAGTTTGAAAAAATGTCCAAAACCTGTCCAAAAGTGTCAGAAAAAAGTTTGAAAAGATGTCCAAAACCTGTCCAAAAATGTCTGAAAAAAGTTTGAAAAAAAGTACAAAAAAAAAAAAGTAGGAAAAATTGTCAGAAAAAAATGTTTGAAAAAATGTCGGAAAAAAATGTCCAAAAATGTCAGAAAAAAGTTTGAAAAAATGTCCAAAAAGTCTCTAAAAAAAATTTGATAAAATTTCCAAAAAAAAGAAAAGTCTGAAAAAATGTCAGAAAAATGTCAGAAAAAAAAGTTTTTTCAATGAATACTTTTACTTTAAGTTCTTTAAGTATATTAGCTGATAATACTTACATACTTTTACTTGAAGTACATTGACTCAACTACTGTACAAATTCCATGTTCTGCTACTACTACTTGTACTTGTACTCTCCAGTACATCTCAACAGGAACGCCGTCTTGTACTGAGAGTAAACTTGGTCTTATGTTAGTCAGTCAGGTTGTACGGAGGTCTCACTCTGGACCAAAGAGTCGAACCGATTGGCGCCGGCGGAGTAAAACCAGCTATCGGCCTCGTCTTTCAGTGTAATCCTGTGTGTGTGTGTGTGTGTGTGTGCGGCTGTCTGTCATTGTCACAGTGTGAGGAAGCATCCTCCTGTTTGCGTCTAGGTGTCATTACAACAAGACAACAGCACGTTAATAAAGAGGATGAGTGCAGCGTGTGAGCTTTTGTTTTCCATGCTAATGAGCCAGCTGATGCTGCTGCTCTCTGCTTTGTTCAGCTGAAACAAACAGAGCAGCATCACTGTCAGCATCACGCTCACAGCTGACATCTTTCCTCAGATCAATATGATTCTCTCTTATTGTTTTCATACGCCTCTGTTTACACCAGTAAAGGTTGGGCTGAGACTGGGAGCTGCCCAGTGCAACCAGCAGCTGATGCTGCAGCAGCTCCGCCGGAGGACGACGTCCACACAGATGAAGACGAAGATGAAGATGAAGGGTTAGTTTGAGGGTGAAGAAGATGATCCTGTTAGTCTGTCGGACATCTTTAGATTCAGTCTCAGTACAAAAGTTCATTAAGTTTTAGTCTCATTCAAAACTGTAACTGAGTACATTTACTCAAGTACTGGACTTAAGTCCTGATATAGGATATTTTACTGCCCAATGAATACTTTTCCTTAAAGTAAAAGTATTCATTGGGCAGTAAAATATACTTTTACTTTCAGTAAATTAACTACATTAGCTGATAATATTTACACACCTTTACTTTAAGCACTTTTACTAAGTAATGCATAATACTTTTCCTGTAAGTATATTTTACTGCACAATGAATACTTTTACTTTAAGTACTTTAAGTATATTTTATTGCACAATGAATACTTTACCTTAAAGTACTTTAACTACATTAGCTGATAATATTAAGACACTTTTACTTTAAGTACTTTTACTAAGTATATTTTACTGCAAAGTGAATACTTTTACTTTAAGTACTTCAACTGCATTACCTGATACTTAAAGTACTTTAAGTACATTTTACTACACGTGATTACTTCTTCCAGTGACATCATCAGGTCACACGACTACGAATGCTGCTGGAGTTAATGCATCCGTCTGTCCGTCATTTCAGAGTTCAGATATCAACAACTGCTTTTGGCGGGAAATCAAAATACACAGAGTACAGTCTGATCCTTCTCTACTCCGGTCTATCTAGTCGATTCTACTGTATTTACTGTGTGTATATAGTGTGTGTATATAGTGTGTGTATTTAGTGTGTATTTAGTGTCAGTGTGATCTTTCTGGGCTTCCTATTTTCCCAACAGCCTCTCTGAGTTTACAGACACAAAGACTTCAGCATCAAATCCCCCTCGACTCATCACGTCTCCTGGGTTCATGTGTTCTTCATATTAAACCTCAAATCACTGCTTCTCTGTGTGTGTGTTTGTTAGTGTGTTGGTGTGTTAGTGTGTGTGTGTGTGTGTATGTGTGTGCGTGTGCGTGTGTTTGTTAGTGTGTGTGTGTGTGTGTGTGTGTTAGTGTGTGTGTGTGTGTGTGTTTGTTAGTGTGTGTGTGTGTGTGTTGGTGTGTTGGTGTGTCGGCGATCAGGGGAATTCAGCGACTCTCCGACAGTCTGTCACTGTTTCTCTGTTTATCTCTTTGTCTCTTTGTTTACGTCCTCCTTCTTGTTTCCTCCACTAAATATCTAAATATATCATCCAACATTCAGCACAGTCATACTTTAGTTTAAAAAACAGACTTAATATTTTATTTTAATCAATAAACGCCATGAAAAGACTCTCAAACCATCTATGTGTGTTAGTTCGTCTCAATACTTCCTGACTTCCTGTCTGTGGCTCTCAGCTCCAGAATTAAACGTCTGTGTTCGTCTGCTATATCGCATTCTGATAACTTTAGCACGCCTAGCTAAGTTTACTATAATAACTATGATAATAACCATAATATATAATAAACCAGGACTAAAACAGCAGAGAATATTGGACCAAACCGGGACTAAAATAACAGAGAATACTGGACCAAACTATGGCAAAAACTCCAGAGAATATTGAACCCAACCAGGACTAAAACACGAGAAAATATTGAGCCCAACCAGGACTAAAACAACAGAGCATATTGGACTAAACCAGAACAAAAACACCAGAGAATACTGGACCAAACTATGGCAAAAACTCCAGAGAATATTGAACCAAACCAGGGTTAAAACACCAGATAATATTGGCCTACACAAGGGCTGGAACACAAATGAATATTGGACCAAACTAAGGCTTAAACACCAGAGAATATTGGACCAAACTAGGACTAAAACAACAAAGAACATTGGACCAAATGAGGACTAAACACCAGAGAATATTGGACTAGACCAGGACTAAATCACAAACAAACAAAACACTAAACACAACAAAATATTGGACCAATCCAGGGCTAGAACACAAAGGAATATTGGACCAAACCAGGGCTAGAAAACCAGAGAATACTGGACCAAACCAGGACTAAAACACCAGAAAATATTGCACCAAACCAGGGCTAAAACACCAGAAAACATTGGACCAAACCAGGGCTAAAACACCAGATAATATTGGACCACACCAGAACTAAAACACAAGAAACATTGGACCAAACCAGGACTAAAACACAAGAAAACATTGGACCAAACTAGGGATAAAACATCAGAGAATATTGGACCAAATCAGGACTAAAATGCTAGAAAAAATTGGACCAAACCAGGGCTAAAACACCAGAAAACATAGTACCAAACCAGGGCTAAAACACCAAAAAACATTGGACCAAACCAGGGCTAAAACACCAAAAAACATTGGACCAAACCAGGGCTAAAACACCAGAAAACATTGGACCAAACCAGGGCTAAAACACCAAAAAACATTGGACCAAACCAGGGCTAAAACACCAGATAATATTGGACCAAACCAGGACTAAAACACCAGAAAACATTGGACCAAACTAGGGATAAAACATCAGAGAATATTGGACCAAACCAGGACTGAAACACAAGAAAACATTGGACCAAACCAGGACTAAAAATGCTAGAAAACATTGGACCAAACCAGGACTAAAAATGCTAGAAAACATTGGACCAAACCAGGACTAAAAATGCTAGAAAACATTGGACCAAACCAGGGCTAAAACACCAGAAAATATTGGACCAAACCAGGGCTAAAACACCAGATAATATTGGACCAAACCAGGACTAAAACACCAGATAATATTGGACCAAACCAGGACTAAAACACAAGAAAACATTGGACCAAACCAGGGCTAAAACATCAGAGAATATTGGACCAAACCAGGGTTAGAACCCAAATGAATATTGGACCAAACCAGGACTAAAACACTTCAGGACAATGGACCAAACACCAGTTACTACTATCTAACATTAGCATAACTTCACTATACTGCTGATACAGCGTTCATGCTTGGTAGTCTCGTCTGGATTATGTAAATCTTGACAAAGCTAAACTAGCTGTTTCCAGATGTTGTGCTAAACTAGGCTAACCACGTCCTCGACCTCTCTTCTAGACTGAATGTACAGATCTGAAACATCTGACTCAAACAACAACAAGAGCTCACACACTCTGTTCTCTTCTCTTCTGTCACATTCGTCAATCATCAATTTATCGAACATAAAAACAGGAAACAACAAACCGCCGTCTGTGCCGTCATCGCAGCAGCAGCAGCAGAAGAAGAAGAATGTGTGGCGTGTTTTAATCTGTGATAAAAGAGTGTATATGAAGTGAATCATTGTGTGCATGTGAAGCGATATTGTGTACATGCATCTGTGTCTTTCTGTCAGACTACCATCAGGACAGGTGGTGTTGTCTTTAAATCCAAGTCCCAGCTGTACCTGCTCCACCTAATAACTCGCTGTGTGTGTGTGTGTGTGTGAGCGTCTTGGGATGTGGTTGATGATCCAATTCACCGGAGGCGGCGGCGGCGGTGTTTCCCACTCCCCCCAAATCACACCTCCACACCCTCAATACCCTCAACGCCGTATTAAATCTTGCCACTGTTGTTTGTGTGTGTGTGTGTGTGTGAATTTTCACAGACCGCCATTTCCCCCCGTGAGCTCGTCTTTTCTTGTTTCTTTCTCCTCTCTCTTGTCCCTCATCCCTACTTTTTGTCTCTGCTTTTTTCCCATGATGCCTTGGGAAACACACACACACTGCTGTGTGTGTGTTTAAACAACATGCTATTGTTAGGACGAGCGAGAGACAGAGAGAGAGGAAGATATTCACACAAAGACTCAGACAAGACAGTGATGATGT
>NC_051284.1:31418963-31436463 GCF_015220745.1 Sebastes umbrosus | reverse complement strand
CCGTCTCTGAAACGCTTCTCTGATATTGTAGCTCTAGAGCCTCCAATCACAGTTTATCATCTCTAATGTTTGTGATATCTGGATTCAGCCAACAACACAGCAAGAGGACATTTTAGCCCACTGCTAGCGTTAGTTAGCCTCCAGCTAACTCTTCCATCACAGGAGTAAATAAAGCTAACGGGGTTGAAACTCTTAAAATGTTCTGGGGTCAAAGTGTAAATGAAATTCTTCACATGACTTGAGATGAAAACGTCTCAGTGGGCGTTCGGTCTGATGGCTTCACCTGCTCGGGAACATTGTGACCTTCCAGCTCATCACCCATCAGCTCAACGTTCTGGACAAACTGCACCCCGACTCACTAAACTCGCTAAATGTGACGTTAAACTGAAAAAAAAGAGCTTCTACTCTCTTTCAACCGCCACCCCGCCACAATAAAACACCTCCTTTTGTTTAACCAAGCTCCGCTCTCAGAGACGCAGCCAAACAGTGGAAGCAGCGACACAAACTGTTTGCGTGGCGGCAAAAAACGGCGTCCCATCAAGGCCAAATAGCAGCGCTATCATCATCATCATCATCATCATGCTGCTATCACTATCACCATCAGCATCACTCGGCTCTGTCTGCAACACGACGCCTACTTAGGATGCACTTCTGGGGTTTGGATGTCTCTCCGTCTGGCACCCATTTCCCCTCCCGTGTGAAGGCACTGACACCTGGGAAGATTGAACATCCCGTCACACAGAAGCTCCTTTTGTCACGCTAAATATGTTTCGCTCTTCGCCGCCGCCATTAGAGAGCAGCTTTTTTTTTTGTATATAGCATTGTTATGCTCAGAGTATTCATATCACTCTCTCTTTTTCTGTCTGTCGGCTGCAGCGAGGTGGAGGTGGCGGTGGCGGTGGCGGCGGTGGAGGAAAGGGGGGGTGGAAGTTGGTGGGGGCACGGCGGCAGAGGGGCGACGCATTAGCGGCGTTTTAGATGCGTCCGGGCTGACAGCAGATATTAGCGGCGGGGGGATTTGTGCCTTTTGTCAGAGAGCTGTCAGTCTATCAGCTCGCTGAAGTTCTGCAGGCTGTTAACTGGGTTTATGAAATTGGTTTGTGAGTATTAGGACAATAGCAACAGCAGCGAGGACCGGAGGAGGGGGGGGGGGCTGTCAGGGTGAGTTAAGTGGGTATATTTTGGAGGAGATATATGTATAGTGTGTGTGTGTGTGTGTGTGTGTGTGTGTGTGTGTGTGTACAGTGACAGAGTCTGTTCTGCAGTGGAAGTCGTGATTCTTTGTTGAGCCAAAAGGTCTCAAATCAGAATCAGAGGAGAAGTTTTGTTCTTTTTAAATCGACTACGTTTACATGAACACTGAGAACGGATGTTTTCCTCTACGCTATGGCCTCTCGCTCACACGGTTCACACGGTTCACACGGTTCACACGCAAACAGAGTTTTGGGGTCACAAAAACGGATATTTTTGAAAAAAACTTCTAGTTGTACTTTGCTCCAACCTGTGTGTCACTTCTGGTCGCAAAAAAACAAGATGGAGACGGTTAAAAACCAAGATGGCGACGGGCAAAAACCAAGATGGAGATGGTTAAAAACCAAGATGGCGACGGGCAAAAACCAAGATGGTAACGTCTAAAAACCAAGATGGCGACGTCCAAAAACCAAGATGGCGACGGACAAAAACCAAGATGGCAACGTCCAAAAACCAAGATGGCGAAGGCCAAAAACTGGGATGGAGACGGTTAAAAACTGGGATGGTGACGGGCAAAAACCAAGATGGAGATGGTTAAAAACCAAGATGGCGACGGGCAACAACCAAGATGGAGATGGTTAAAAACCAAGATGGCGACGGGCAACAACCAAGATGGAGATGGTTAAAAACCAAGATGGCGACGGGCAAAAACTGGGATGGAGACGGTTAAAAACTGGGATGGTGACGGGCAAAAACCAAGATGGCAACGGGCAACAACCAAGATGGAGACGGTTAAAAACCAAGATGGCGACGGGCAAAAACCAAGATGGTAACGTCTAAAAACCAAGATGGCGACAGGCAAAAACCAAGATGGCAACGTCCAAAAACCAAGATGGAAACGGTTAAAAACCAAGATGGTGACGGGCAAAAACCAAGATGGAGATGGTTAAAAACCAAGATGGCGACGGGCAAAAACCAAGATGGCAACGTCCAAAAACCAAGATGGAGACGGTTAAAAACCAAGATGGCGACGGGCAAAAACCAAGATGGTAACGTCTAAAAACCAAGATGGCGACGTCCAAAAACCAAGATGGCGACGGACAAAACCCAAGATGGCAACGTCCAAAAACCAAGATGGCAACGGGCAACAACCAAGATGGAGATGGTTAAAAACCAAGACGGCGACGGGCAAAAACTGGGATGGAGACGGTTAAAAACTGGGATGGTGACGGGCAAAAACCAAGATGGCAACGTCCAAAAACCAAGATGGCAACGGGCAACAACCAAGATGGAGATGGTTAAAAACCAAGATGGCGATGGGCAAAAACTGGGATGAAGACGGTTAAAAACTGGGATGGTGACGGGCAAAAACCAAGATGGCAACGTCCAAAAACCAAGATGACGACGGGCAAAAACCAAGATGGCAACGGGCAACAACCAAGATGGAGATGGTTAAAAACCAAGATGGCGACGGGCAAAAACCAAGATGGTAACGTCTAAAAACCAAGATGGCGACGGGCAAAAACCAAGATGGCAACGTCCAAAAACCAAGATGGAGATGGTTAAAAACCAAGATGGCGATGGGCAAAAACCAAGATGCCAACGGGCAAAAACCAAGATGGCGACGGTTAAAAACCAAGATGGCGACGGGCAAAAACCAAGATGGAGATGGTTAAAAACCAAGATGGCGACGGGCAAAAACCAAGATGGAGACGGACAAAAACCAAGATGGCAACGTCCAAAAACCAAGATGGCGACGGGCAAAAACCAAGATGGAGACGGACAAAAACCAAGATGGCAACGGGCAACAACCAAGATGGCGAAGGCCAAAAACTGTGATGGAGACGGTTAAAAACTGGGATGGTGATGGGCAAAAACCAAGATGGCAACGTCCAAAAACCAAGATGACGACGGGCAAAAACCAAGATGGCAACGGGCAAAAACCAAGATGGTGACGGTTAAAAACCAAGATGGCGACGGGCAAAAAATCAAGATGGCAACGGCTAAAAACCAAAATCCTTAAAATGCTGACAAAGTTAAAATTTAAACATTTAATATTCTATGACCACTGGACAAACTCCGTCTGCCGATGAAGATCGCAAAATATGACGGAAAACTCTAGAACAGCTACTAAATGGACGTCGTGGTGAGATTGTCAGACAGATGACATATTTATTAGATTAAGATGACAAACGTTACGTTAACTGCTCATAACAACCCGTCCAACACACTTTGACCTGCAGGTGGCGCTACATGAAGAGTCAGAGTGATCCATCCTCTGTTGATCATGAACGTTTGATCCAACGGTTTGGTTCATTGGCGTCAATGGAATATTCTTTGAGATATTTGAGTCTGACAGTAAAAGAGAGTTTTCCCTCCTGGATGTGGTTGAAAAGTTTGCTTATTGATTAAAAGAGAAAACGTGATAAAACTCTGATTTTTAGATTAAACAATGATGTTACACAACCTGCTCAAAGATGCAGCATCGGCTTCATGCTGCCAACAACTGTTCCAGATCTCCATCAATAAAAAGCTGAATTAACGGTGTTAAATAAAAACACAAATGAATTCATGAACGTGACAAAAGCAGAGGATTTACTGGACCTCTCGTCGTGTCATCTTTTCACGTCCACTCGACAACTTTCACATTGCATTCGTTTGTAGGAACACTCACAAGTTTGAATTTTTTTTTTGAGATTTGGTTAAAATTTGCACAACATTTACATGGAAACAGCAGCTGTGTCCCGGATCAGAGGACTCAGAGATGAGACCAACACTCGAGGTGTGTTCAGTGCTCCTCATAGTGATTATTTATGTATTGGTTCATTTAACAGGGACAGTGTGAGCTAACATTGAACCCTGAGCTTAGTTGCATCAATAATTATATTCCAATAATGTAATATACATTAGGGAAGTGGATGGGTCAAACAAACACAGGACTGATCCGATCACAAGTGGACAGCTCTAAAGGCCTCGCTTTAATCGTGCGAGTTGGACCACCAATATCATTTGTGTTCATTCGTTCTAGACGCTCCGGAGAGGAGGAGGAGCTCGTCTCCATAGATACCAACAACTTTTCTTTCCTCCATTTCCTCCATCAACCATGGAAGAAATAACTACTGCTGCTGCTTTGTACATGTTGTTGAAGTCCCAGATATGTCAGAAAACCAAACGCCGTCGTGTCTGGGTTCATAACGTCACCCGGCGGCGAGATGTATTCACATACAGTGACATCACATTGACTGTATCTAGCGAGCCAAGCGTCTCTACTGCGGTATTAACCCAAAATAAATAGATTGTGCTGTGATTTAATATCAATAAACAGATCAAAATGATGCTGAAATAACTACATAATGATGATTATTGATGTGTAAAAAGTCATGCTTTGTCAGGTCTGTTACCAAGACGACAAGCAGACAACTTTTAAAATGCTTGTTTTCTGAATGGAGTCTGGATGGATCAGTGCCAGGCTCTGCAGCTGCTCCATCAACACTCAACATAAAGTCATCTAGGCATATAAATACGGCAGTGACGTTGTTGTAAACGGATCAAAATGATGCCGAAATGACAACATAATGATCATTATTGATGTGTAAAAAGTTCTTATTTCATGCTTTGTCAGTTCTGTCTGCAAGACGACAAGCAAACAACTTTTAAAATGCTTGTTTTCTGAATGGAGTCTGAATTACCGTAGTTTTGTTGCGTGGCAAAAAGTGTCCTCATGACACGTGGAATGTCTTTGTAATGTCGAGTTATATATACACGCCTTCAAGTGAGATTTCTAAATAATTAATAAATAAATGTAGTGGAATAAAAAAGTACAATATTTCCCTCTGAGATGTGGAGTAGAAGTAGAAAGTAGCATAAAATGGAAATACTCATGTAAAGTACAAGTACCTCAGAATTATACTTAAAATGAGCCTACTGGGGCTAAGAGAGTGGACGTTTGGAGGATCCAAACTGAGTCCCAGAAAGAGAGCGAGAGCGAGGAGGGAGGTCAGGCCAGCTCTGATGTATGATCCTCTAATGAGCTGACCAATTGGCTGCTGACGGAGAAGACGAACATGGTCAACACACACACACACACACACACACACACACAAACACACACACACACACACACTCTTTGTCCCCGGTGTGTGATCCATTGTGTGCGTGCTGAGTGATCCGGTTGAAGGTTTGGTCCTAAACACAGCGGCCGATAGATCAGACGGAGCTGAAGTTTGACTCCAAACACTCGGCGCTCGGAGGGGATCAGCCGGAGGTCGACCCGCTCTCTCTCCTCCGAAACGTTTAAACTACCGGCAATCTGAGCCAGAGAAGAAGAAGAAGAGTGATGACCAACCGACGGACAAACTGCATCTCATTTAGATCTGAGTGATTATAAAGTTCATCAGTAAATATTAAGACCGATCCATCAGCTGACGGGTTCAGGTTCTGTCGTACAACCACAACACACGTGTTCTGGGAAAAATGTGAGAACAGCTAATATTCACACCACCGCCACAATAAAACTACTTCCTCTCAGCTGCAGAGCTGCTGAGCTTTAAAGCATTCCGACTGTAACAAAACAACAAGTAGACAAACACAAAGCATCCTGATATCATACTCATGACGGAGGCGTAGAAATGCCACGATAAGTGCAATAAGTACGCCTTTCTTGATTTCCGCGTGTCATTTGTACGCCATGTATCCTGTACTGACTGCGATGTAAACACATCCACGTATGAATGCTACGGTAACCGTTAGTGACGTAGAATAAAAAGACAGAAAGGCCACTTATGGTGGACTTTTAAACAGGAGACCGTTGTTGTTGACCGGTGTTTCATCCATCTTGGTTTTTGGCTGTCGCCATCCTGGCTTTTGTTCGCCATTTTGGCTTTTGGGTCGCCATCTTGGCTTTTTGGTCGTTTTCATCTTGGTTTTTGGACGTCGCCATCTTGGTTTTTGGCCGTCTCCATCTTGGTTTTTGGACATCGCCATCTTGGTTTTTGGACGTCACCATTTGGTTTTTGCCAATCGCCATCTTAGTTTTTGGCCGTTGCCATTTTGGCTTTTGGTCGTCATCTTGGCTTTTGGTCGCCACCTTGGCTTTTGGTCGTCTTTGTCTTGGTTTTTGGACGTCGCCTTCTTGGTTTTTGGCCATTGCCATCTTGGCTTTTGGTCGCCATCTTGGCTTTTGGTCGCCTTCGTCTTGGTTTTTGGACGTCGCCATCTTGTTTTTTTGGCCGTCACCATCTTGGTTTTTGAACGTCGCTATCTTGGTTTTTGATCGTGGCCGTCTTGGTTTTTGGCCGTCACCATCTTGGTTTTTGGACGTCGCCATCTTGTTTTTTTGGCCGTCACCATCTTGGTTTTTGGACGTCGCTATCTTGGTTTTTGATCGTCGCCGTCTTGGTTTTTGGTCGTCGTCATCTCGGTTTTTGGCCGTCGCCATCTTGGTTTTTGATCGTGGCCGTCTTGGTTTTTGGCCGTCACCATCTTGGTTTTTGGTTGTTGCCATCTTGGTTTTTGGCCGTCGCCATCTTGGTTTTTGATCGTGGCCGTCTTGGTTTTTGGCCGTCGCCATCTTGGTTTTTGGTCGTCGCCATCTTGGTTTTTGGCCGTCGCCATCTTGGTTTTTGATCGTGGCCGTCTTGGTTTTTGGCCGTCGCCATCTTGGTTTTTGGCCATCACTATCTTGGTTTTTGGACGTCGCAATCTTGGTTTTTGGCCGTTGCCATCTTGGTTTTTGGACGTCGCTATCTTGGTTTTTGGTCGTCACCATCTTGGTTTTTGGCCGTTGCATCTTGGTTTTTGATCGTCGCCATCTTGGTTTTTGGTCGTCGCCATCTTCGTTTTTGGCCGTCTCCATCTTAGTTTTTGGACGTCGCCATCTTGGTTTTTGGCCATCACTATCTTGGTTTTTGGATGTCACCATTTGGTTTTTGCCCGTCGCCATCTTGGTTTTTGGCTGTTGCCATTTTGGCTTTTGGTCGCCATCTTGGCTTTTGGTCACCATCTTGGCTTTTGATCGTCTTTGCCTTGGTTTTTGGACGTCGCCTTCTTGGTTTTTGGCCGTTGCCATCATGGCCTTTGGTCGTCGCCATCTTGGTTTTTGGCTGTCGCCATCCTGGCTTTTGTTCGCCATTTTGGCTTTTGGGTCGCCATCTTGGCTTTTTGGTCGTTTTCATCTTGGTTTTTGGACATCGCCATCTTGGTTTTTGGACGTCACCATTTGGTTTTTGCCAATCGCCATCTTAGTTTTTGGCCGTTGCCATTTTGGCTTTTGGTCGTCATCTTGGCTTTTGGTCGCCACCTTGGCTTTTGGTCGTCTTTGTCTTGGTTTTTGGACGTCGCCTTCTTGGTTTTTGGCCATTGCCATCTTGGCTTTTGGTCGCCATCTTGGCTTTTGGTCGCCTTCGTCTTGGTTTTTGGACGTCGCCATCTTGTTTTTTTGGCCGTCACCATCTTGGTTTTTGAACGTCGCTATCTTGGTTTTTGATCGTGGCCGTCTTGGTTTTTGGCCGTCACCATCTTGGTTTTTGGACGTCGCCATCTTGTTTTTTTGGCCGTCACCATCTTGGTTTTTGGACGTCGCTATCTTGGTTTTTGATCGTCGCCGTCTTGGTTTTTGGTCGTCGTCATCTCGGTTTTTGGCCGTCGCCATCTTGGTTTTTGATCGTGGCCGTCTTGGTTTTTGGCCGTCACCATCTTGGTTTTTGGTTGTTGCCATCTTGGTTTTTGGCCGTCGCCATCTTGGTTTTTGATCGTGGCCGTCTTGGTTTTTGGCCGTCGCCATCTTGGTTTTTGGTCGTCGCCATCTTGGTTTTTGGCCGTCGCCATCTTGGTTTTTGATCGTGGCCGTCTTGGTTTTTGGCCGTCGCCATCTTGGTTTTTGGCCATCACTATCTTGGTTTTTGGACGTCGCAATCTTGGTTTTTGGCCGTTGCCATCTTGGTTTTTGGACGTCGCTATCTTGGTTTTTGGTCGTCACCATCTTGGTTTTTGGCCGTTGCATCTTGGTTTTTGATCGTCGCCATCTTGGTTTTTGGTCGTCGCCATCTTCGTTTTTGGCCGTCTCCATCTTCGTTTTTGGACGTCGCCATCTTGGTTTTTGGCCATCACTATCTTGGTTTTTGGATGTCACCATTTGGTTTTTGCCCGTCGCCATCTTGGTTTTTGGCTGTTGCCATTTTGGCTTTTGGTCGCCATCTTGGCTTTTGGTCACCATCTTGGCTTTTGATCGTCTTTGCCTTGGTTTTTGGACGTCGCCTTCTTGGTTTTTGGCCGTTGCCATCATGGCCTTTGGTCGTCGCCATCTTGGTTTTTGGTTGTCGCCATCTTGGTTTTTGGCCGTCGCCATCTTGGCTTTTGGTCGTCTCTATCTTGGTGACACCAAATGACACGCAAAAACGCAAAAAGGCGTACTTGTGACACTTGGCATTTATACGCCTTCTCGTGAGACCGGGTTTGAACTTCCGAAATGAAATGTGTTATTATTAAAATGGAACAATCCCGTTGGCGTTTGTGGCGGTAAACAGGGCGATGCTAAGTCCTGTTGGACTACAGAAATACGTCATCCATGGAGCGCTATGTTAACAGCGTAATTTACTTTACCACTGAAAAAGACAATGAGATAAACTAAATCTAATATTTTCTGCGAGCCCTCCTGAGTTTAGTTTGAACTCTTAATAACGTGAGAACTCGGCGTCTGCATCGAGACGGCCTCACGTCTCCAACCAGGCATGAAATTAAAGCAAATTAAATCAGGAAGTGTCATCGTGGTCCTGAGACATTTGTCCTCTCCTCACAATGAGAGATAAAGATCTCTTCATCGCTGGGCACCTCGGTGTTGACGGCACCGTGACATGATTATCACTCGTCATGCTGAATGTTAACAACGTTAGCACCAAACTCAAACATACAGAACCAGAACAATCCGGCGAGAACAACTGAAACAGGAAGTTGACGATCCCGCTAAATTAAAAGCTTTGTGTTTTCTTTGTATCGTGTCACTGAAGTTGACGTACTTCAGAGTAAAGTCTGTTTGTGTCAGCGGGGACCGACGGAGTGTAAATCTGAAGTTACACACAGACAGAAGTCACATGAATACATTAACACTGCCGACACACACACCGTCACCCTGCACCCCCGAGGGTGTGTGTGTGTGTGTGTGTGTGTGGTATCTGATATTTACCCACATTTTCATACTGAAACACACACACATCCAGTGTGTGTAACCATGTGTGTGTCAGTGCATATATAAGAGTGTGAATGTGTAAAAGCATGCATATACATCGATGTATGTCGCTGTAAGTGAACACATGGGGGCAAGAGGTTTCACACACACACACACACACACACACACACACACACTGCATGTGATTACAGGCTGGATGGGGACCTGCCTCCGTTTCCCATAATCCCTCTGGAATCTGTCACATAGGAAGGAGTTAATTTAACTACATGTCCGTCTACGGCGGAGATACGTGGAGAAGGAAGGAGCTGCGATCGTTTTGGAGGAGTGGTGGAAAGTAACGTTTAAAACAAGTACTAAACTGAAGTACAATTTTGAGGTACTTGTACTTTGCTTAATCTATGGCCATCACCATCTTGGCTTTTTGCTGCCGCCATCTTAGTTTTTTGGTCGTCGCCATCTTGGTTTTGTGGTTGTGACCGTCTTGGTCTTTCGATGTCACTATCTTTGTTTTTGGACGTTGCCAGCTTGGTTTTTTGCCGCCGCCATTTTGGTTTTTGGCCGTCTCCATCTTGGTTTTTGGACGTTGCCATCTTGTTTTTTTGCAACCAGAAGTGACACGAGAGGGTGAAGTACAACCAAACGCTGAATAAGACTTTTTAGGCAACCAAAATGTTATAATTATCTTTGATGAACTGAAAACACACTGTTGAACAGTATCACGGGCAAAGTGAGTAGATACGCATCAAATCGTCTGACAGGAGGAGAAACAAAGCTCTAAAGAACACAGCACAAACATCGACTGTTTATCTTCAGTATCTGCAGGAAGTTTCAAATCTAATCAAGTTGAATTTCACAGAAGAGAAGTGAAACCAACGAGAGGCTGGAAGGAAGGAAATCAATCTAAAGACTAGAGGATGGTTTGGAAGGTGGTCAGAGATGAAGATAAATAACTCAGTGAGGTCTGTGACGTCTGATGTCTCCCTCTGTCTGTTGAACAAACAGCATTCCCGTTAAAACAACCAGCCGTCTCTGCCTCCTCAATGCAAAGCAGCCAATTATTGGCGGTTAGCGCGGCGAAGGTGAGACGAGCGTGTCACACACGGCGTGGATGTGTGGCATTGTGCGTCTGATCCGCGGCGTTAAAGACGGCCTCATTATCCAGACGGGCGGCTTGCTCACCGACGCAGAGACAGAGAGCGGGAAAAAAAGAGAGTTAATTTGCACTCTTAATTCTCCCTTCTTCTTTTCTCTCTCTCTCTCTCTGTGTGTTCGGGTGAGAAAGCGAGCGAGGGGTCCGGGGCCCCTCACTATAAGTGACCGTGATTGTGTCCATGGCCTCTCTCTTTCAGCCGTCTCCACCACCATTAATTGGTGCTGCCGGTGAATCGAGTCCATTCTGAGTGTGTGTGTCTGAGAGGTAATTGCTGTGAGCTTTAAAGGGCCAAAGTGTTGGTTTAAGGGCCCCTGACCTTTGACCTCCTGGCTAAAAGTCCCCCCCCTCCTCCTCATGTCTCTCTCTGTGAATGCCTCTCTACCTTGTGAGTGTGTGTTTTGTCCTCTTTGTTTGGTGGTGAGGACGTAAAGACAGATAAAGAGAAAGTTTGATGGAGGAAGTTTTCCAGAGGAATCACAGAAAATACCAGCAAATTTACCAAAAAACAAACTCCGATAACGGACGAGTTTAAATCATCTGTGAAGACCAAGTCGTTCTAAACAAGTCCAAGTTGAGACAAGTTTTAAGTTAAGAATAGCGGCATTCAAGACAGGTCCAAGTTAAGACTCGAGTCATTCGGGATAAATCCAAGTTAAGTCTCAAGACTTCCAAGACAAAATCAGGACACAAGTCATTTGAGACAAGTCCAAGTTCAGTTAAATCTTTCAAGACAAGTCCAAGTAGGGTTTCAAGTTGTTCTCGACTAGACTTAGTCATTCTAAACAAGTCCAAGTTGACACAAGTTTTAAGTTTAGTCAAGAGGCAGTCAAGTTAAGACTTGAATATTTCAGAATAAGTTCAAGTAAAGTAACAAGACACTCAAGACGATACACAATCAGGACATAAGTCATTCAACACAAGTCCAAATTAAGTTTCAAGTCATTCTAGACCAAGTCCAAGTTAAGAGTCGAGTCATTCGGGAGAAGTGATTCAACTTTAAAGAGATGCAGAGCAACTACAAAGATATAAAAAATTACTACAAAGAGACACAAAATGACTACAAATAGACACAAAATGGTCTAGTGTTAAAAAGGTATGGTGATAGTATTGAATAGGGAGATACTGTAGGTGTCTCGTCACAGTCCTACTGGATAATTACTACTTTTACTTTTGGTACTTTAAAGTATATTTTGATGCTTATTGTACTTTTATTTTTAGTAACAGTTCTTCTTCTGCTGCTGCTGATATCACTCAGACATAAAACACAGAAACACAGAAACACAGTGTTGAATCAAAACACTCAGAGACAGAGTTTCTTCTTTAAACAGGAACAGCTGAGTGTGTTAATCCGTCTACGTCTCTGTTTGTGTACGTCTTTCACTGCTTGTGTGTGTGTGTGTGTGTGTGTTTGCCCACAGCCGTCCGTCTGTGTCCAAACTGTCGGCTGATAACGTTAAAGTCTGTCCGACTGTTTACAGTTTCACTCGGCGCTCTCAGACACCACCCGATATTTTCCTCCCTTCAGCCAAACAAGCGCTCCCTTCAAGGCAAGTCCAAGTTCAGTTTCAAGTTATTAAAACCAAGTTTCCTGTTATTCAAGACAACACCAAGTCATTCTAGACCAAGTCCAAGTTGACACAAGTTTAAGTCAAGTCAAGAGGCATTCAAGACAAATCCAAGTTAAGACTCGAGTCATTCGGAATAAATCCAAGTTAAGTCTCAAGACTTTCAAGACAAAATCAGGACACAAGTCCAAGTTCAGTTCAATCTTTCAAGACAAGTCAAATTTAAGTTTCAATTTATTGTAGACTAGACCAAGTCATTCTAAACAAGTCCAAGTTGACAAAAGTTTAAGTTAATTCAAGAGACATTCAAAATAAGACAAAACTAGGATACAAGTTATATGAGACAATTCCAATTTAAGTTTCAAGTCATTCAAGACAAGACCAAGTTAAGACTCGAGTCATTTGGAATAAATCTAAGTTAAATCTCAAGACATTCAAGACAAGACAAAATCAGGACACAAGTCGTTCAAGACAGGTCCAAGTTGACACAAGTTTAAGTCAAGTTCAAAAGGCATTCAAGACAAGATCAAGTTTCAAGTTACTCAAGACAAGTCGAAGTTGCAAAAGTCCAAGTTAAGTTCCAAGTTATTCAAGACTAGACCAAGTCATTCTTAACAAGTCCAAGTTGACACAAGTTTTAAGTTTAGTCAAGAGGCATTCAAGACAGTAAAGTCTGAAGACAATCACAACAAGACAAAAACAGGACACAAGTCATTTGAGACAAGTCGAAGTTAAGATTCTAATTACTCAAGACAAGACCAAGTCATTCACGAAACGTCCAAGTTGACACAAGTTTAAGAAGTCAGGAGATATTCAAGACAAGTCCAAGTTAAAACTCGAGTCATTTGGAATAAATTTAAGTTAAATCTCAAGACATTCAAGACCAGACAAAATCAGGACACAAGTCATTCAAGACAAGTCCAAGTTAGGACTCGAGTCATTCAAAATGAGTCAGAATAAGTCCACTTTTAAGTAATTTGAGACAAATCCAAATGAATTCAACTCCAAGTTCAGTTTGGAGTCATTCCAGACGACTAAAAGTCAATCCTCAAGTCAAGTATCAAACCTACAGCTCGGGTTCAACAAGTCACTCAGGACTTGACTGGAATGACTTGAGACTCGACTGTCAGTAAAGACAGTGGGGGGAACGTTTAACTGGATTTCTTATATTTCTAAATTTACAAAAAATAACCATTCTTCAACTGTTTGACCTCTCTAGTGTTGATGATTATTACTCAGAGTGCATCATGGGAAGGAATCATGATCAGTTCTGATGGTCTCTGACCTCCGTCCCGTCTGTCCCTCCTGTCCCTCCCGTCCCTCCCTCCGTCTCTTCTGCAGTATCAGTAGTAGTATCCTCATATTAAATATTAACCTTCAGACTGCAGCTTTTAATCGTGTGTTGTTGTTCGTCTCCCGTCCCGCCGATAAGCGCCGGCTGCTCTTCAAGGTACAGAGAGTCTGGCGA
Source organism: Sebastes umbrosus (assembly GCF_015220745.1). Taxonomy (NCBI): domain Eukaryota; kingdom Metazoa; phylum Chordata; class Actinopteri; order Perciformes; family Sebastidae; genus Sebastes; species Sebastes umbrosus. Next base: position 31,422,904 of record NC_051284.1, on the reverse strand, counting down.
CACTAATCCTCAGCACCTGGCTGATCCGACACCAACATGACCTGAGACACGCAAACACCTGAAGGTACGCGCTTAGGAGGAGAGAACATGTACTACTGTACTCACGTACAACACTGAGGTACTTGTACTTTACTGGAGTATTTATATTTTCTGCTACTTTATACTCCACTAAAGTCAAAAACTACCCAACAACGTATGAAGTCATTAAAAGTAGCTCCACCTTCCCCAGCTGCAACATTAAACTGATGAACACATTAATGCATCAATAATTATAATACAATAATATAATATATATTCTGAAATGGGTCATTCTGTTTAATGAATACGTACTTTTGATGCAGATACTTTTACTTTCTTTTGAATGCAGGACTTTTACTTGTATATACAGTATTTCTAAACAGGATGTAGTCACAGGCGTATACTTCCGCTAACTTCGCCAAGTGCGTCACCGGCTCTCTCTCTACATTTATTGGCATATTTATTCATTGATCAAGTCATTTATTTTTGATTTTGTCAGGTTCCGTCCACCATAATCAACAGGTTTTGGATATGTGTAAATATCGCAACGCCGACCTTTTCAAGGCTCCACCGCCGGGTACATGAATCGGAGTATGAACGGCTGCATGTTGGTTGGCAGTAAATATCTCTGCAGCACGATACATTCACGTATTTAGCATAACGTCAAAACGTATTCACATTCTTTTGATAATATTGGTTAATTTTCTTAATGTTTTAAACAAAAATTCTGGCCAGATCTTAAACGTTGCACCTTTAAAGTAAAGTTAGTTCCCTGGTGTTAAAATAAGGTTTATACACGTGTCTAGAAACTAAATGTTAACATTAACAGACTACTGACTGACTGAGACGTGATACGGATTGTTGTTCAATCTGATGGTCTTTTTTAAGAACAACTAAGTCAATTTACAACGTTGATTTCATGTGTACAGGTGTAGTTTGAGGTGGATGCAGTAGCAGCAGTGACAAAGAAGAAGAAGAAGAAGAAGAAGAAGAAGAATGACAGTGATCTGCAGCAGAAGAAGATCGATCAGCGGTCTGCAACCGCCTCGTCTCATCTTACCTGACAGGAAGAGAGACGGATGAACCAAACTTTCCCACCGAACTGATGTTTACAGAGCGGGGAGGGGGGGGGTGGAGGGGGTTCCTCCGGAGGGGAGGCTGCTGGGAAAGGTGAAGAGAGAGGAGAGGTTAGAGAGGCAGCAGGTCGCCGGTTGGAGTCATTAATAAAGGCGGGAATCACCTGAAGCCGTGTGCAGGTTACCTGGATAATGAACCTCAATGATTCCTCTGATTCTCTTTAATCCAGCTGGATGATGAAACATGTTGCTGCCTCACAGATGGAGATGTTGACTGTTTAAGTTCCCAGCTGTCACGGTGCTAAAATAAACACCATTGTGTAAAAATGGATGTTAACGGAGAGAGTGGAGAGCCAACGGAGCTCTGCTGAATGTACCAAACACATCACTGTGAACCATTAATAAAGATGTGGGAGCATTTTATACATGTATGTTTATGCACCATCAAAACAGGCCACATTAATAATGGAGTCTGATTGACTTCCTCAACTGATGAAGGAGTTAGTTATGAACTACAGACAGATTATAGACCTTTATCAAACTCTCCCGGCTCATCGCTACCAAAGATTAGAAAATATAACTAAATAAAACTACAACTCCCAAGGTGCATTTCACTCAATAAACAGCCAATCAAAGAGTGTAAATCATTCAAACTGATGGTCAGAACATTAACATGTATGATGGTTAAATCATCAGATACATTGAGGAGATCGATTAAAGAAAACATTAATGTATTAATGTCATTACATTTACTCAAGTTCTGTACTTAAGGGGAAAGGGGAGTATTTCCACTTTGTGCAACTTCAACAAAAAAAAACAAGATGGCAACGTTTAAAAAACCAAGATGGCGACATGGTGATGGCTAAAAACCAAGATGGCGACCACCAAAAACCAAAATTTAGCATAAGTTTGGAGCGTTATTTAACCTCCCTCTCGACAAGCTAGTATGACATGGTTGGTACCGATGGATTCATCAGGTTTTATATTTTCATATGATACCAGTATCACTGAGCCCGCTACAACCTAAAAATAGAAAGTTGCGTTAATGCGTTAAAGAAATTAGTGGCGTTAAAATTAATTTGCGTTCTTATCACGTTAACTTTGACGACATTTTTTAGTAATTTGACTTAACTAAACGGTCTAAATACTTCTTCTATCACTGCTGCTCTCATTAAAACATTAAAGTTGTTGGACTGGTCCTTTAAAAAAAAGTTTTTTTGGGAGAGTTTCCTGAGAAAAAACAGCAAATGTTAACGTAGCATGCTGCAGTTAGCAGGTACGCTAACACAAACATACCTGGACACACACACTGAAGACAGTGATGAGTGTGTTTAGCTTGGAGGGAGGAGGAGGTGGGGGGGGAGTAACTTTAGCTGTTAATGATGGTGGAGGAAGAGGGGAGGAAGAGGAGTGAGGGAGTACAAATGACTTGAAGAGAGAGAGAGAGAGAGGGAAGGTAAGATGATCCAGGTTGGACTCACCCTTAAAAGCAACAGCACCTATTGTCCCTGCAGGCTGTGTGTGTGTGTGTGCGTTTGTGTGCGTGTGTGTGTGTGTGTTGACAGGATGGCAGGTCGTTATGAATCATCTCCTCCTCCTCCTCCTCCTCCTCCTCTTCGGCCTCCCTGAGGGCGACATTAGCTTTAGAGCGAGCTGTCATGTTCAAGAGAGGAGCGCTTGTTTTGTTGTACCCAAAGAAAGGAAACACTGTGAAAACATACACATGTACTTAGAGCCGCAAAGTATGTAAACAAGCCGGGCTGGGCCGGGCCGGGCTGTGACAGGTACAGGAGGGAGGGAGCGCTCGGTTTAGTGTCGAGGTGTAATTTAGAGGGAGGAAGTATGTCAACAGACACAGAGGAGTGAAGGGAGCGCTTGTTTTTGTTGTGGCCAGAGGAAGAACAACACACACATGTACTTAGCGAGGTGAAGTATGTAAATAGACGGGCCGAGGGTGAGTTAGTGTAACCGGAGACAGAAAGCCAGGAACTGATCATGTGACCAAGCTGCTGCAGAAACACTTAAAACAGCAGAAATGTGAAGGTAGTCTGGTTGGTTTGATCCACAGAGATCTCAACACCAATAGGCCAGTTCAAGAAATAGTCTAATAACACTGGAGGCTAACACTGGAGGCCAACGCCGGAGGCCAACACTGGAGGCCAACGCTGGAGGCCAACGCTGGAGGCCAACACTGGAGGCTAACACTGGAGACCAACACTGGAGGCCAACACTGGAGGCTAACACTGGAGGCTATCACTGGAGACCAACACTGGAGGCCAACTCTGGAGGCCAACGCTGGAGGCCAACAATGGCGGCTAAGACTGGAGGCTAACACTGGAGGCTAACACTGGAGGCCAACACTGGAGGCCAACACTGGCAGCTAAGACTGGAGGCTAACACTGGAGACTAACACTGAAGGCCAACACTGGAGGCTAACTCTGGAGGCTAACACTGGAGGCTAACACTGGAGGCTAACACTGAAGGCTAACTCTGGAGGCTAACACTGGAGGCTAACACTGGAGGCTAACACTGGAGGCTAACTCTGGAGGCTAACACTGAAGGCTAACTCTGGAGGCTAACGCTGGAGGCTAACACTGGAGGCCAACACTGGAGGCCAACACTAGAGTTTAAAACTGGAGGCGAACCAAAGGAAACACTGGAGGCTAACTAACGCTAGCAGTGGGCTAAAGTTCCACATCTAAAATGTCCTCTTGCTGTGTTGTTGGCTGCCAGAATCCAGATATCAGACATTAGAGATGACTAACTGTGATTTGAGGCTCTAGAGCTATAATATCAGAGAAAGGTTTCAGAGACGGAGAGTAAATGTTACTAAACTATTAGCAACCC
>NC_051284.1:31378963-31416463 GCF_015220745.1 Sebastes umbrosus | reverse complement strand
TGTTGGCCAGCGCTGGAGGAAGTACTCTCTACTGCAATAAAAGTACTAATACCACACTGTAGGTCAGCGCTGGAGGAAGTACTCTCTACTGCAATAAAAGTACTAATACCACACTGTAGGTCAGCGCTGGAGGAAGTACTCTCTACTGCAGTAAAAGTACTAATACCACACTGTTGGCCAGCGCTGGAGGAAGTACTCTCTACTGCAATAAAAGTACTAATACCACACTGTAGGTCAGCGCTGGAGGAAGTACTCTCTACTGCAATAAAAGTACTAATACCACACTGTAGGTCAGCGCTGGAGGAAGTACTCTCTACTGCAGTAAAAGTACTAATACCACACTGTTGGCCAGCGCTGGAGGAAGTACTCTCTACTGCAATAAAAGTACTAATACCACACTGTAGGCCAGCGCTGGAGGAAGTACTCTCTACTGCAATAAAAGTACTAATACCACACTGTAGGTCAGCGCTGGAGGAAGTACTCTCTACTGCAGTAACAGTACTAATACCACACTGTAGGTCAGCGCTGGAGGAAGTACTCTCTACTGCAGTAAAAGTACTAATACCACACTGTTGGCCAGCGCTGGAGGAAGTACTCTCTACTGCAATAAAAGTACTAATACCACACTGTAGGCCAGCGCTGGAGGAAGTACTCTCTACTGCAATAAAAGTACTAATACCACACTGTAGGTCAGCGCTGGAGGAAGTACTCTCTACTGCAGTAACAGTACTAATACCACACTGTAGGTCAGCGCTGGAGGAAGTACTCTCTACTGCAGTAAAAGTACTAATACCACACTGTTGGCCAGCGCTGGAGGAAGTACTCTCTACTGCAATAAAAGTACTAATACCACACTGTTGGCCAGCGCTGGAGGAAGTACTCTCTACTGCAGTAAAAGTACTAATACCACACTGTTGGCCAGCGCTGGAGGAAGTACTCTCTACTGCAGTAAAAGTACTAATATCACACTGTTGGCCAGCGCTGGAGGAAGTACTCTCTACTGCAATAAAAGCACTAATATCACACTGTTGGCCAGCGCTGGAGGAAGTACTCTCTACTGCAATAAAAGTACTAATACCACACTGTAGGTCAGCGCTGGAGGAAGTACTCTCTACTGCAGTAAAAGTACTAATACCACACTGTTGGCCAGCGCTGGAGGAAGTACTCTCTACTGCAATAAAAGTACTAATACCACACTGTAGGTCAGCGCTGGAGGAAGTACTCTCTACTGCAGTAAAAGTACTAATACCACACTGTTGGCCAGCGCTGGAGGAAGTACTCTCTACTGCAGTAAAAGTACTAATACCACACTGTTGGCCAGCGCTGGAGGAAGTACTCTCTACTGCAATAAAAGTACTAATAACACACTGTAGGCCAGCGCTGGAGGAAGTACTCTCTACTGCAATAAAAGTACTAATACCACACTGTTGGCCAGCGCTGGAGGAAGTACTCTCTACTGCAATAAAAGTACTAATACCACACTGTAGGTCAGCGCTGGAGGAAGTACTCTCTACTGCAGTAAAAGTACTAATACCACACTGTTGGCCAGCGCTGGAGGAAGTACTCTCTACTGCAATAAAAGTACTAATACCACACTGTAGGCCAGCGCTGGAGGAAGTACTCTCTACTGCAATAAAAGTACTAATACCACACTGTTGGCCAGCGCTGGAGGAAGTACTCTCTACTGCAATAAAAGTACTAATACCACACTGTAGGTCAGCGCTGGAGGAAGTACTCTCTACTGCAGTAAAAGTACTAATACCACACTGTTGGCCAGCGCTGGAGGAAGTACTCTCTACTGCAATAAAAGTACTAATATCACACTGTTGGCCAGCGCTGGAGGAAGTACTCTCTACTGCAATAAAAGTACTAATACCACACTGTAGGTCAGCGCTGGAGGAAGTACTCTCTACTGCAATAAAAGTACTAATACCACACTGTAGGTCAGCGCTGGAGGAAGTACTCTCTACTGCAGTAAAAGTACTAATACCACACTGTTGGCCAGCGCTGGAGGAAGTACTCTCTACTGCAATAAAAGTACTAATGTAGGTCAGCGCTGGAGGAAGTACTCTCTACTGCAGTAACAGTACTAATACCACACTGTAGGTCAGCGCTGGAGGAAGTACTCTCTACTGCAGTAGAAGTACTAATACCACACTGTTGGCCAGCGCTGGAGGAAGTACTCTCTACTGCAATAAAAGTACTAATACCACACTGTAGGTCAGCGCTGGAGGAAGTACTCTCTACTGCAGTAACAGTACTAATACCACACTGTAGGTCAGCGCTGGAGGAAGTACTCTCTACTGCAGTAGAAGTACTAATACCACACTGTTGGCCAGCGCTGGAGGAAGTACTCTCTACTGCAATAAAAGTACTAATACCACACTGTAGGTCAGCGCTGGAGGAAGTACTCTCTACTGCAGTAAAAGTACTAATACCACACTGTTGGCCAGCGCTGGAGGAAGTACTCTCTACTGCAATAAAAGTACTAATACCACACTGTAGGTCAGCGCTGGAGGAAGTACTCTCTACTGCAGTAACAGTACTAATACCACACTGTAGGTCAGCGCTGGAGGAAGTACTCTCTACTGCAGTAGAAGTACTAATACCACACTGTTGGCCAGCGCTGGAGGAAGTACTCTCTACTGCAGTAAAAGTACTAATACCACACTGTAAAAATACTTTTAGTAGAATAATGTGAACGCTAGCACTAGCTGAGTCAACGTTAGCTGTGATCAGTTTGGAAATAACTGAAAGGGAAGTGGGGTTGTATGTATACTCCGTGTTCTGAGAGGTTAAATTGCTGTTTTTGTGAATGGAGTCTGGTGGCTTTGAGGAGAGAGATATAACAGCTTCAGTTCCCCGTCAGAGGAGCGCTGTCTGACAGCGAGGTTAAGCGGTTGTGGAAAAAAATCAATATCAGTTTAAGTGTACGTTATATTTATAATATTTTCACCTCTCCACCTCGCCGTCAGACAGCCCTTTACCTCGCCATCAGACAGCCCTTTACCTCGCCGTCAGACAGCCCTTTACCTCGCCATCAGACAGCCCTTTACCTCGCCGTCAGACAGCCCTTTACCTCGCCGTCAGACAGCCCTTTACCTCGCCATCAGACAGCCCTTTACCTCGCCGTCAGACAGCCCTTTCTGACGGGGAACTGAAGCCGTTATATCGCTCTCTTCAAAGCCACCAGACTCCATTCACAAAACCAGTGATTTAACCTCTCAGAACAGGAGAGTAGCTGGTCTACCGCTGCATTCATCAGTTAGTTAGTTTGACTTTCTGATCTGAACTAACGTGGCGTCCACAGCAGTACGTTGCTTAGCTTCCTGCCGGTACGTCTGGGATGTATATATATATATACCTGTAAATAGGGTGAAAGAGATGGACAGTGATCAGGAAAACGAGTGAAATGAGGATGAGAATCAGTGTTTAATCTTCATGCTGTCAGACGTTGTTTGACCTGAGCTGATGTTTCTCTGTTGGTGATGACACTGAGCTGCTGTCCATCAACAAAACAAACGCTCCTCCTCAAAGCAAACCAAACAGATAGTTTCTCCTCTCTGCACCACCACCTCCTCCTCCTCCTCCTCTTCCTCCTCCTCCTCCTCCTCCGATGAAAACAACTCTTTGACTCGAACCGACGGCGCAAACTCAACAAGCAAATCAAACAAACCTTCAGCACACAGGCGTCCTTTTGTCCGGGACGAGAAGACGAGAAGGGCAGCGGAGGAAACGTATCCCAAAGGATTCTGGGAGGTTTGATGGTGAACGTCGAGGTTCTGTAACAAAGATGGAAAAACTTAAAGTGACACTCAAACCCCAAAATCTGTCCTCTAACTGTCCACTGACCACAGCTTTATTACATTATTACATTTAGAAGCATAAAAGCATAAATGAAGTATACTTTACCAAAAGTACACTAATATAAAACGTGTCAAATGTGTGAGTACACTTAGAGTATATTTCTTATAACGTTAAAGTACCTTTTAATTTAACAGAGTTATCAACATCATGTAACTCTATTAAGTATTAACGCAACAATATAAATCAAGTTGTACAATTACAATTAAATTAAAAGTAAAGTTTGACTCATTTGGGTGAGTTTGAGAGTAAATTCAACTTTAAATAAATGACCTGACAGATATTTGGAGGCTCATATCGCATATTTACAAAAGAAATCGCAGCAGTAAACTTACGAACTTCTCACTTTCACTATTTTTATATTCAACATGAGAAAATGACACATTAAAACGATCTACAATAGAGACGAGACATACTGAAAACCATGCTGACACACACACAATAAATAAATAAAATAAATAAAATAAAAAAATAAAATAAAATAAATAAGATAAATAAAATAAATAAAATAGGTAAAATAAATAAAGTAAGATAAATAAAATAAATAAAATAAGATAAATAAAATAAATAAGATAAATAAAATAGATAAAATAATCAAGATAAATAAAATAAATAAGATAAATAAAATAAGATAAATAAAATAAATAAGATAAATAAAATAAAATGAATAAAGTAAATAAGATAAATAAAATAAATAAAATATATAAAATAAATAAAATAAATAAAATATATAAAATAAATAAAGTAAGATAAATAAAACAAATAAACTAAATAAAATAAGATAAATAAAATAAATAAGATAAATAAAATAAATAAAATAGATAAAATAATCAAGATAAATAAAATAAATAAGATAAATAAAATAAATAAAATAAATAAAATAAATAAAATAAATAAAATAAATAAAATAAATAAAATGTGAGCATCAGCAATAGTCACAACCCTTATGGACTTCTAAATATGACTTTCTTCAATTTGGAATGACTTTGGCAATGTTAAAGTACATATACTGTATGTATGCATAAATATATATATATATATATATACATACACACACACACCTTGCCTCCCCTCTGCTGCTGCACACATCTGCTTCCTTTAAAGGTCTTTTAGTAACAACAACAAAAAAGTTCAACCGACCGACGAGCGACAAAAGAAGAAGCTCAAAGCCGAACAAGACAACACTGACCCCATTATCTACACACACACACGCACACGCACACGCACACGCACACGCACACGCACACGCACACGCACACACACACACACACACACAAACACACCTTTCTGTGCACGCTGGCTGCCTCTCAGAGAGGTGAGAGAAACGCTATTAGCACCCTGGGCGTAATTACAGCGACTCAGGTGACATCTTACACCGGCTGGAAATAAAGAAGAGTGTGTGTGTGTGTGTGTGTGTGTGTGAGTGTGTGTGTGTGTGTGTATTAGTGAGTGTGTGTGGTTGTGTGTGTCGGCTGTCATGTTTGTGTGGGCTGAAGTCTCCTCACGGGGGAGGAAAGTTAGACAACAAAGGAGATGGAGGGTAAATTTGAGGGAGGAGAAGAAATGAGCCGACATGTCGACTTTTCTGAAGACCTGAACCTGATCCACCCCAGCAGGTGTGTGTGTGTGTGTGTGTGTGTGCATTCAAGAGATGGAATTTGCAGTGATGAGCATGGGCTTGTAGTTGTGCACGTGTGTGTGTGTGTGTGTGTGTGTGTGTGTGTGTGTGTGTGGTGAGCGTCTGTGCTAAAGTTTTTTGCATCCCTCTTTATAGACGTGGTGATTCTCTGGAGCCTCATCCAACCATCATCATCTAGTATAATAATATATAATAATAAATTATCTGTCTGAGAATTTTAAATTAAATTAGAAAACTTAACTTGAACATCTTCCTACAACTCGGGCTGTCAAAGTAAATTAGCTTTAACCCAACTAATTTCTTTAATGCATCAACGCAACTTGGTTTTTGGTCATCGCCATCTTGGTGTTTGATCTTCGTAATCTGGGTTTTTGGCCTTCGCCGTGTCGGTTTTTGGTCATCACCATGTGGCCATCTTGGTTTTTGGCCTTCGCCATGTCGCCATGTTGGTTTTTGGCCGTCGCCATCTTGGTTTTTGGCCTTCGCCATGTTGGTTTTTGGTCATCGCCATGTGACCATCTTGGTTTTTGGCCGTCGCCATCTTGGTTTTTGGCCTTCGCCATGTCGCCATGTTGGTTTTTGGCCGTCGCCATCTTGGTTTTTGGCCTTCGCCATGTCGCCATGTTGGTTTTTGGCCGTCGCCATCTTGGTTTTTGGCCTTCGCCATGTTGGTTTTTGGTCATCGCCATGTGGCCATCTTGGTTTTTGGCCGTCGCCATCTTGGTTTTTGGCCTTCGCCATGTCGCCATGTTGGTTTTTGGCCGTCGCCATCTTGGTTTTTGGCCTTCGCCATGTTGGTTTTTGGTCATCGCCATGTGGCCATCTTGGTTTTTGGCCGTCGCCATCTTGGTTTTTGGCCTTCGCCATGTCGCCATGTTGGTTTTTGGTCGTCGCCATCTTGGTTTTTTGCCGTCGCCATCTTGGTTTTTCGGCCAACCCCATCTTGGTTTTTGGCCATTGCCCTCTAGGTTTTTGAACTATTTTAACCGATGACAGCCCTATTTAAAATGCTAACTCATTTCCAGGTTTTAGGACTCATTCCTGAAGCCCTCTATATGTAAAGGTTAGATTACAGAGTCTGTTATGACTAAGACTATTAACATGGAGCTTACGATCACTCAACATTATATATGCAAAAAAAGTTAGCGTGAAGTCATTCCATGTAGAATATGCTACGCTTTAAGCTTGGAGTCTGCTATCACTCAGCAGAGAATGAAAACGTTAACACAAAGCCAACTATCTCGTATGGGACGACATGCTAAGGTGTTAGCATGTTAGCATGTTAGCGGTGCAGCGAGGACACGTGGACGGTTTAGATGCTTCCATAGACAGTTAACTGTGTGTCTGTGGTCGTCTCTGTCTGTGTCTTTGTGTATTATATTATATGTCAGGAACAATGAATACAAATGTGTGTATGTATCCACAGGTATCATGTGGTGTGTGAACGCTAGTGTGTGATCTCTGCGTCACCCTTCCTCCCACACACACACACACACACACACACACACACACACACACACAGAGTGAGTTTTCCAGTTTAAACAGTGACTGATGGCTCTGTGTAATGAATGTAAAGGCTGTATTGTTCATCTCGGCAGCGTTCACATATTAGTGTCGGGCCCTGGGGCGAGCGAGACGGCTAATGCTGGGCTCGGCTTTCCACCTCCACTTCAAAGAGAGGGAGGGATGATAGAACGAGGCCGGGCTGTGGTTCACTAATAGAGACATTCACACAGGAACAACACGCACAACAATGACAACACACACAACAATGACAACACACTCACATGTTGGTGGAGGTTTGAACCTCCAGAGCTGCCGTACCAGGACGATTTCAAACATCACACAGAGCATGAGCAAGTTTGACCCCTTTAAATACAGAGGAACCGCCAAAAGGACGGCCATTTTAAGCCTGGAGGCATTTAGGCCGTCGCCATCTTGAATTTTGGACATCGCCATGTTGGTTTTAGGCCGTCGCCGCCTTGTTTTTTGTCCGTCACTATCTTGGTCTTTGGCCGTCACCATGTTGCCATCTTGATTTCTGACCCTCACCATCTTGGTTTTCCATCGTCACCATCTTTTTTTTTTTTACCATCGCCATCTTGGTTTTTTGACCATTACTATTTTGTTTTTTAGCCGTCGCATGTTGTTCTTTTGGAACCAGAAGTGACACAAGAGGGTGGAGCTGAATAAGACATTTTTAGGCGACCAAAACGTTATAATTAACTTTGATGAAGTGAGAACACACCGTGAAAGGGTTAAAGTTGTAAGACGGTAGCAGACCTGTCAATCACAAGGTAGCCCCGCCCTAAAGCATCCCCTGCTTTATGGTCTATCTGACTCTAAATGGGACCATCATTAACTAAATGAACATCATGCTGTATTGAAGAAGACTTGAAACTAGAGATTGAGACCATAAACTCATGTTTACAATGTTTACTGAGGGAATAAATCAAGAGAGAAGTAGAAGCTCATTATCTCAGAGACTTCTATACAACCAGAGGAGTCGCCCCCTGCTGGCTGGTAGAGAGAACGCAGGTTTAAGACACTTCATTGGCTTCACTTCTCAGACCCGGAGGTCGCCGCCTGGCCTGAATGGGAACAGATCCCCGCCGAGTGGAGGCTGTTACGGCAGCACATTAATGCCCACGGTGTCACAATCACATGCACGTATTGTGAGATATTTAAGAGTGGAAATATTAAGAGCAACACTCGACATGAAGGAGGTTTCACGAAGCCGCTAACGCACACACACAGCGAGAACACACACTTCACTTTATCATATAAATAACAGTTATAATCAGAAGGTCATGTGCCGTGTAGATGAGCCACTCTGCATGCAACACAATGGTGAGCAGGTGTACGGAGCCGGCTGATGAGTGGTGGTGGGTTCCGCTGTATTTAACTGTATTATTATCATGATTGCTTCATGGAGAGCATGACATTATGTTTCATGTCTTTGTTTGATAAATGTCAAATAGTAATGAACGAAAGCATGTCAAGTGATTGCTTTGTTACTTCGGTGGCTGCCGTGTTTTTAAATGATTGACGGCTCTGTTAATACATCACGCCGACTGTGAAGGGCGACGGAGTCGGAGACGTTAACGCCGCTTTTAAATGCTGTTAAATGTTTGTTTACATCTGTAATGTGTGTAAACACTGCAGGAAAATATAATAAAGTTATGATCACTCAAGAAAATGTTCATTTGTAATGCATAACGTTTAAGTATATACCTTCATTTATATATGTTTGTAATACTGTTTGTAGTGATTATGTCATGTCATACAAGACGGCAGTTTTAGAGAACAATAGATAAACTCACAGCTATTATATACACAAATGTAAGTGGACAAATAGGTGTATATAGGTTATATAAATATATATAAAAGCAAAACATACAATGTCCATACAAGTCCCACGGTAGAGCAAAGAGAGTATGTACATCGTGCTTTGATTTATTTATTTCATCTGTATCTAAACGCGTCTAAATGAGCCGTTACCGTGTGTTTAATCTGCCTCTAAAACAAGAGAAACAGTCCGTGTGGGAGCGGATGATATCAAGTCTCTCAACCTGTAGGAAAACTCGGGCCGTTACCACGGCAACGGACCACAAGGGATCATCAGCTGGGGGTCAAGCATCGCCATGGAAACCCACAGAAAAAACGGTGTCTTTTACTTAAAACTTCCTTTGACTGAAAAATAAACTCTCTTTCTGTCGATGTAAATCTTTTCGACACACACAGTGTAGATACTGATTATATAAATATATACATATACATACACCGATCAGCCATAACATGATGACCAGCTGCCTAATATTGAGTAGGTCCCCTCCTGACCCGTGGAGGTATGGACTCCACTAGACCTCTGAAGGTCTGCTGTGGTATCTGGCACCAAGCCGTCAGCAGCAGATCCTTTAAGTCCTGTATACGTTGCGAGGTGGGGCCTCCGTGGATCGGACTTGTTTGTCCAGAACATCCCACAGATGCTCCATCGGATTGAGATCTGGAGAATTTGGAGGCCGAGTCAACACCTCCAACTCGTCGCCATCCACATGATGTAAAAGATAAAAGGTGATTCATCAAACCGGGTGATTCATCTACCATCGCTCCGTGGTCCAGTTCTGATGCTCACGACGTGCCCATTGTAGGCGCTTTTGGCGGTGGACACGGGTCAGCACGGGGCACCCTGACCGGTCTGCAGCTACGCAGCTCCATACGCAACAAACTGGGGTAAAAAATGACGGAAAAAAGTAAAAAATAAAAAATAAAGTCAGAAAAAAGTCGGAAAAAAATAAAAGAAAAAAGTCAGAAAAATGTCGGAAAAAAGTTTTTAAAAAAGTAAAAGAAAATGTTGAAAAAAAAAAAGTCTGAAAAATGTCAGAAAAAAAGTTTTCAAAAGTCAGAAGAATAGTAAAAAAAGTAAAATAAAATGTCTGAAAAAAGTTTTTAAAGTTTTAAAAAAGTCAGAAAAATGTCTTAAAATGCCTGAAAAGCAGGTATATCGCATCGTAAGTGTTCCTTTCTGGTAAGTTGATTTACCTCAAAAAATATATCCTCTGATTTACAGACGTCTGTTTATACATCCATGAACACAGACGGCAGCGCATAGCGTGGGCATCCCGACCGGTCTGCGGCTACGCAGCCGCGTACGCAACAAACTGCTCCTCACCGTGTGTTCTGACACCTTTCGATCAGAAACAGCATGAACTTCTTCAGCAGGTTGAGCTCCAGTAGCTCAACAACAACAACAACAACAACAACAACAACAACCAGACTAAAACTAAACATCAGCCGGTTTGTTCACTGAATAAATAACTTACTTGTTAAGTTAGCTGTCAATCAACTGCTTCCAGCGCTGTGATTTGATGTGAGGTGGTTGTGGGCGGGGCCACGCACGCACGCACGCACGCACGCACGCACACACGCACGCACACACACACACACACACACACACACACACACACATACAGGAATGTAAAGAGAGAGAGAGCACTGCTGTTGACCTCTCTCTCTCTCTCTCTCTCTCTCTTTCTTTTGTCTCTTTGTGCCAGGTTTTTCCCTGAGTGCCGGATACATGATCCAACCCAAACTTTACCTGAGACACACACAAATGCACACACACATGCACACACCACGTGCACAGAAATACATGCAAACACACGGTCATGCATGCTTCACTTTCTATCTCATACATACCTGGACACACACACACACACACACACACACACACACTCTTTTACTTTTATACTTTACTACTTTATCCTCCTTCACACACAAACACACGCACACACTCAGACACACGCACACACACACACACACACACGCACACACAGACGTGCACACACGCACATTCCTGGAGGACAAACACAGCAGAGCGAGGTCTGTCAGAGTCAAATGTCAAACTGCTCTTAGCTGCTGTTTGCTAAACACTCCTCTGGTAATGACTTCAAATAGCATAGCAAAACATGTCCTGTGTGTGTGTGTGTGTGTGTGTGTGTGTGTGCGTGTGTGTGTGTGGAGAGAGAGAGCAATTGGGCGTAAAAGAGGGAGAACGAGAGACAGAGAGAGATGAACTTTAAGCTCTTGAGAAATAAGTACTTCTAATTGGTTTCAATTGAAAAACCATCAACACAGAGAGGATGATGATGAAGATGATGAAGATGATGAAGATGATGATGAGGAAGTAAACAGAGAAGAAGAGGAAGATGAAAAAGGAAAAAAAAGACAGGAGAGGTGAGTCACAATAAAAGAAAGGAAAGAAAGAATGTAGAGATGAAAGTGAAAGTCAGGAGGTGAAGAGAAATCATGAAGGAGGTGAAGAGAAATCATGAAGGAGGTGAAGAGGGAAAAGAGTTATGAAGAGGAAGAGTGATGAAGAGGAGAACAGGAGGTAGAGAGAGATGAAGTAGAAGAAGAAGAGCTGGTGTGAAAATAAGAGAGAAGTAAATGGACAGAAAAGAAAGTTAGAAAACTTCAAGAAAGAAAAGAAGTGAGGAAATAACAAGAAGAAGAAGAAGAAGAAGAGTGGAGACTCCTGGAACGCCGACCCGGACCTGAAGATCAGGCAACATCTGTAATAAGCTGTTATACTGAGCCAGAACCAGAACCAGAACCAGACCATATCCAGAACCAGAACCAGAACCAGAACCAGAACCAGAACCAGATCATATCCAGAACCAGAACCAGACCAGAACCGAGGTGTGCTGCCGTCCCCTCCTTACTGACTAAACAAGCTTCACTCTTCACATGGAGAGATGCTGCCCCTCGACGCTACGTCTGAAATCATCACATCAACGTTCAGTAAACACAACGTGCTGCTACTAACCGACACAAAGACGACACTGACGGAAGTTCAACACAGACTTCAAACTCACGTCCCCTTTAACTCAGAACTTTAACTCAGAACTTTAACTCGTAACTTTAACTCAGAACTTTAACTCAGAACTTTAACTCAGAACTTTAACTCAGAACTTTAACTCGTAACTTTACCTCGTAACTTTACCTCGTAACTTTAACTCAGAACTTTAACTTTATCTCATTACTTTAACTCGTTTCTTTAACTCGTTACTTTAACTTGTTTCTTTAACTCGTTACTTTAACTCGTTTCTTTAACTCGTTACTTTAACTCGTTTCTTTAACTCGTTACTTTAACTTGTTTCTTTAACTCGTTACTTTAACTTGTTTCTTTAACTCGTTACTTTAACTCGTTTCTTTAACTCATAACTTTAAATTTATGTATTGCTGGTTGACTTGTTGCTGGTTGTAGTTGCTGGTTGACTTATTGCTTGTTGTAGTTGCTGGTTGACTTGTTGCTGCTGGGTTCATGTATTGATGGCTGTAGTTGCTGGTTGACTTGTTGCTTGTTGTAGTTGCTGATTGCTGGTTGACTTGTTACTGGTTGTAGTTGCTGGTTGTAGTTGCTGGTTGTAGTTGCTGGTTTCTGGTTGACTTGTTGCTGGTTGTAGTTGCTGGTTGCTGGTTGCTAGTTGCTGGTTGACTTGTTGCTGGTTGTAGTTGCTGGTTAATGGTTGCTAGTTGCTGGTTGACTTGTTGCTGGTTGTAGTTGCTGGTTGACTTGTTGCTGGTTGTAGTTGCTGGTTGCTGGTTGCTAGTTGACTTGTTACTGGTTGTAGTTGCTGGTTGACTTGTTGCTGGTTGCTAGTTGCTGGTTGACTTGTTACTGGTTGCTAGTTGCTGGTTGACTTGTTGCTGGTTGTAGTTGCTGGTTAATGGTTGCTAGTTGCTGGTTGACTTGTTGTTGGTTGTAGTTGCTGGTTGACTTGTTACTGGTTGTAGTTGGTGGTTGACTTGTTTCTGGTTGCTAGTTGCTGGTTGACTTGTTACTGCTGAGTTGAGCATCTGTCTCTGAGCATGATAAATGTCAGCTGCACCGCCGCCGGTGTTTAAGAGCTCTCCATCAGGAGCCATCAGGTGAGTTGCGGTTGTTGTCGGCGGCGTTGCCGCTCCCTCACCATTCGGCGGCGCTCAGCTGGAGGGAGAAAGGCCCTGGCATTTCCCTCCGCGTCTCTTCTCCTCTATTTATTTCTGTCTCTATTTATTTCGTCCACACTCTGCTGCCGAGGTAAAAACATGCTGCGGCACGTATGCAAATTCGGTTAGCTTCCCATCAAGGCGTGACATTTCAGAAATGTGAAATAAATTGATATGGCCCAATTAGATTGAAACCGCCGTTGGCTCGCCGCCGTCGTCCTCCTCCTCCCCCTCCCTCTCTCCCCCGTCTCTCTCAGCCTCTCGCCTCGTCCCAAATTGCTTCGCATTTGCCCGCTCGCATTCAGAGCTCTTAATTATATGGTGTTGTGTGGCGGCATTTGGCTGGAACAGCGAGGAGCCGGTGAGAGCTGCTGCGTGGCGGTTAGCCTGCGCGGCTAGGACGCGGCTAAAAGCTTATCCCGGCGGGGGAGAGGATGGAGGACGGAGGAGAGGAAGCCGGCCGACACGCAGCAGAACAAAGACCGAAAGCCTCCCCGGGCCTCAGCTGGCCGGGCCGGAGGAGGAGGACGAGGAGGACGAGGAGGACGAGGACGACGAGGAGGCGCTCAGCGGGAGGACACGGACAATCATAAAGTTAGACAAGTGTGTTTGTGTTGTTACTCATGTATCCTTATGAGGACCGAATGACTTCACAGAGATAGTAAGATGAGCAGGAGCTGAGGAGGAGGACGGGAGGATGTCATAGGAGGAAAATTAAAGAGGAAGACGACCGGGAAGAGGAGGAAGAGTTGAGGAGGAGGAGTTGATTCCGTATGATGCCTCTGTTGTGTTGTTTCTATTATTATAATTAAAAACATCAACAACAAAACAATAAAATCAGTCAGAATCAACCAAAACATCAACACAATCAAACAACAACAACAACAACAACAACAACAACAACAACAACAACAACAACAACAACAACAACAACATGCCTCAGTAGCAACAACATCACCGTGACGGGCAACACAACCAGCAACAACCTCATTATAAACAACATCAACAACAACAAACCTCACTGAAAACACTGAAAACACCATCAACCATCGTGCAAAAGCTCAGAAAATCAACCTCGTTCTGCCGCGTAATATACCAACCGTTGTGTGCCCAAGTACTAAGAACGTGAGTAATGTGGGTGTCATATCCGTTCCGTATCCGTCAACCAAAACAAACCTCAGTGAGTCTAAAACGTTGGAGGGTTGTCGTGGATATGACCTGCACCCTCTCATGTTAAATCCAGCGTGGTAAACACTACACATCCAGTAAAGGATGGAAACACTTTGGGTTTCACACATTGACAGGAAAAGCAGAGCTAGACATCACGGCTAAAGCTGCATGCTAACTTCTAAAAAAGGCCAAACTGTGTCCGAAAATAAGTCCAAACAAAGGCTGAAAAAAGTTTGAAAGAAAAGTCTGAAAATAGCCGAAATATGTCCAAAAAAGGCAGAAAAAATGCCAAAGTATGTCCCAAATATGGCCCAAAAAATGTCCAAAAAAGGCCAAAAAAAAGTTAGCAGGAAACGTTATCGTATGGCAGTAACATGCGGTCGAGCCGGCCGTCACTCTCATCTAAAAAATGTCTGAAAAATGTCTTCAAAATATCCGAAAAAAAAGTGTGAAAAAGTTAGCAGGAAACGTTATGGTACGGCGATAACGTTATGGTACGGCGATAACGTTATGGTACGGCGGTAACGTTATGGTACGGCGGTAACGTTATGGTATGGCGGTAACGTGGCGGTGGAGCCGGCCGTCTCTCTCGTCTCCGTGGTCAAACGGGCCGACGCTACGACTGTAGAGCACCCAGATACTGACATTTATGTTCTCTGCATTGAAACGGCCCCGATGGAGCTGACCATGGATGGATAAAGAGAATGGAGCTGACGGGAGAGCTAGAGACCACCTTGGAGAAGTTAGAGGAAGTAGACACGTGGGACTACGTACGCTTTTCAAAATAAGGTGTTAACAAAGGGAACTGTAGATACTAAATACATCTATGGAAATAAGATTGATGGATTATATTCACCAGAAGTATAAAACATTATAAATTAAAAAGAAAATAGCACTAATCTGTGAGGGAAATGTCTTTATTCTTTGATTTCTGGGTTGCTGGATAATAAATAATTCCTGACAATGATCCTGATATATTTGACTTCAGGACATCTCTGACTACATACATGATGAAAATCAAACATTCTTACTGGATTCATTTAGAGATTTTACAAAGTTAAAGTCCCTAGAAGTGGATGATTCATCTTGTTCTCACGGTCTAGTGGTAAAAAGTTATCAAAATCACAATAACTCGTAATGTCGGATCCCAATATTTCTTGAAGTGACAGTATGGTGACAGTATTGAATCAGGAGATCGGAGTCTAACGTCATGTGTTGAAGAACGACAAGAAATGAACCTTAAAGGTTGAAAAGACGAACCAAAGATGGCGTCAGAGCCACAAAGAATCCAGCGTCTCTGTGCAGAAAAACCAGCTCAGATAAACCAGAAAGAAATCAAACAACGACAACAGATGGAAAACACACACACACACACACACACATGCACACAAAGTTTGTTGTGCACGGTGGTCATGTTGAGGGAAAACAGCGTCATTGATTTTCCTGATTCCCCGCCGCCGACAGCAGATGTAACACACACACACACACACACACAGACACAAAAACATGCTTCTATAGGCAACAAACATCCATATCTACGCATATACGTTATGTACACACACACACACACACACACACCACTCTCTCTCTATCTGGACCTGCTGACAGCTGATTGGTGGATTAGACGAGGTGACTAAAAGCGGCGAGGTAATCTTCTCTCATTATTTCAATTACCAGGCTAAACGCAGCAATCAGCCGCATAATGACGGCCGCCGGGCGAGAGAGGGCGAGAGAGGCAGGGAGAGAGAGAGAGAGAGAGAGAGAGAGAGAGAGAGAGAGAGAGAGAGAGAGAGAGCGAGAGATAGAGAGTGAGAGAAAAAGGTAAAAATATTTGCATTGGTTTCAGAGACAAATGCACATTTGAAGAAAAGAGACAAAGAGAAAAGAAGAGAGGGAGGGCGGGCGAGGTAGAGAGAGAAAGAAAGAGAGAGAGAGAGAAAGAGAGAGAGAGAGAGAGAGAGAGAGAGAGAGAGAGAGAGAGAGAGAGAGAGAGAGGGAAAAAGAGGAAAATATTTGTATTGATTTCAGAGCGATAAAAGAGAGATTTGCTCGGCGGGGAGAGAAAAGACGAGAGGAAAGAGAGCGTAAATCGATGGAGGCATTTGCATCGATCTCTTAGTGGGAATACACCTTTATTTAGAGAAAAATAGAGAGGAGGAGGAAGAAAGAGGCAAATAAAGAGAGAGGAAGAAGGGAAGAGAGACGTTAAGAGAAAGAGAGAAGATGAAAATATTTTCATTGATTTCTGTTGGCTGAGAGAGAGAGAGTTTCTACAAACAAAGAACAACAGAGAGGAGGAAGAGGAGGAGGAAGAGGAGGAGGAGGAGGAAGAGGAGGAGTAGGAGGAGGAGGAGGAGGAGAAGGAAGAGGATGAGGAGGAGGAGGAGGAGGAAGAGGAGGAAGAGGAGGAGGACGAGGCGGAGGAAGAGGAGGAGGAAGAGGAGGAGGAGGAGATGGAAGAAAAAGAAAACAAGGAAGAGTTAGAGTAGATGAAAGGAGAGAAGAGGAGAGAGGAAAAAGAGGAAGAGGAAGGAGTGTTTGAACAGAACAAACTTTCCTCTCCTCCTCCTCATCTTCTTCTTCCTCTTCCTCTTTTTTCTCCTCTTCCTCCTCCTCCTCCTCCTCCTCATCTTCTTCTTCCTCTTCCTCTTCCTCTTTTTTCTCCTCTTCCTCCTCCTCCTCCTCCTCATCTTCTTCTTCTTCCTCCTCCTCCTCCTCCTCCTCCTCTTCATCTCATCCAGACACATTCAGAACTCCATTGAAAAGCTCCATTCACAAAATGCAGATTTGACTTTACATTTGTTCATCTATTGTTGGTTTGAATCACAGCGAGAGGACAGGAAGGAGTCAGTGAACGCACCACGCATGTTAATCACAGAGAGGACAGGAAGGAGACAGTGAACGCACCACGCATGTTAATAACAGAGAGGACAGGAAGGAGTCAGTGAACGCACCACGCATGTTAATCACAGAGAGGACAGGAAGGAGTCAGTGAACGCACCACGCATGTTGATCACAGAGAGGACAGGAAGGAGTCAGTGAACGCACCACGCATGTTAATCACAGAGTGATCAGGTGATCCAGACGACACCTGGAGGAGGTGAAGTCTCTCTCAGGTGAGGTTTCACCGTACAGGAAGTGGCGTAAATTAACTATGGAAGTTTCGGACCAAAAACGACTTAGTTATCTTTAGGAAAAGATCGCAGTCTGGGATAAAATCACTCCCGAAATATAGTTACAAAACTACGGAAGTTATGTGACAACGTTGACTTCGTCCACCCCGACCTCCTCGCTACGCTCTTTATACTTCCTGGTTCTCGGTTATGTGGATTACATACAAACTGATTTTGTTGGTCGTTTAGGGCTGTTAAAGTTAACGCTAAAGTTAACGCGATTATTATGTGATAACGCAAATTTCTTTTAAAGGCCGTTGCAGCCTTAGCTTTTGGCCGTCACCATCTTGGTTTTTGGCCGTCACCATCTTGGTTTTTTTTACAACTCAGTTTTAAAGTTAGAGTGAAGATCCTGGTATCATAGTAAACTATAAAACCTGATGAATCCATCGGTACCAACCAGGTCAGACTAGCTGGTAGTGAAGGAGGTTAAATAACGCTCCAAACTTACACTACATGTTGGCGAGGGAAAAACCGACATGTCCATTTTCAAAGGGGTCCCTTGACCTCTGACCTCCAGATATGTGAATGTAAATGGGTTCTATGGGTACCCACGAGTCTCCCCTTTACAGACATGCCCACTTTATGATAATCACATGCAGTTTGGGGCAAGTCATAGTCAAGTCAGCACACTGACACACTGACAGCTGTTGTTGCCTGTTGGGCTGCAGTTTGCCATGTTATGATGTGAGCATATTGTTTTATGCTATATGCAGTACCTGTGAGGGTTTCTGGATCAATATCTGTCATTGTTTTGTGTTGTTAATTGATTTACAATAATAAATATATACATACATTTACATAAAGCAGCATATTTGTCCACTCCCATGTTGATAAGAGGATTAAATACTGGACTAATCTCCCTTTAAGGTTCATTATGAACAGAGAAAACGTGATTAATTAAATATTTGAATCGACTGACGGCCCTAATAGATATATATAAAAGCTATATATATATGTCTCTCACCCTTTTCTCTCTCTCTCTCTGACTCCCCCCCCCCTCCTCTCTCTCTGTTTGATTGACAGGATGGACAGATGCTGCTCTATAAACAGGTAACCTGATCTACAGAGCCCATCTGGTCACAGCTCTGTTCAATTCACACTTCACACACACACATACACACACACGCAAGCACGCACGCACGCACGCACGCACACACACACACACACACACACACACACACACACACACACACACACACACACACACACACTGATAGACATAAAAACATACACACCCACTCCAATGACTCACACACACACACACACACACACACACACACACACACACGGACAAATATGGACGTGTATCAAATAAATATGGCGAGGACACACACAGTGACTCATGCACACACACAAACACACATGTGGGAGTGTGTGTGTGTGTGTGTGTGTGACGTGAATCATGCTGTGATGAGGCAGCGGCGGCGGCGGCGGCGGTGAATCGTCACCTGGGCAGGTCCGGACGCACCAGTTGAGGCTGGAGGACGGAGGGTTTGTGTCATGATGTTGTGATGCTGCAGCCGGATGTCAGAGGTGACACATCACATCACCTGAACGGAGTGTGACCTCGCTGTGACACACACGGACCGCCGCCGCCGCCAGTCGAACACGCCGAACAGGCCGAATCCTGGACATGTTTGTAATGTCGGAAAATATTCAGGATGACAAAAGTAAAACTAAATAATCAGCTCAGTGTCACTTTTTTTCAGAAAGTTGGAACCAATTTGAACAATGTAAGACGTCGCCGTTCTTAATCCCGCCTACTGAGCTCTGATTGGTCGACTGGTTTCTCAGCACGACATCACACCTGTTTAAATCCCTGAACGTTTTAGACAAAAGGGATTTAACATTCTGTAGAAGAGACTCTTAAACAATAAGGAGATGATAATAATATAGTTTTTTTTACATGGGGTTTGGTCGGTGGCCTTCGAAGCTTCAGATCTCCGCTGGATGTGTTGCTGTTGATTTCTGACGGAAGACAAGCTGAGACTAATGGCTACCCAGGATGCATTGTGGCGCCCGTATTCAACGCAAGTCGAGGCTCATCTTCTCTCTCTTCCTGTTGTTGCCACGGTAACCACAGTTTGAGTGAAGACACAAACACCTGCAGCAGCCGACGGTGATGGTTTCATCTCTGCTCTTCCTCACCTGGAACCAGACTCTGAGTCTAAAGGAACATTCTGCTGTTTTCATTCTAGCGTTCACATTATTGATAACCTTATTGATTAGCTTACTGTGCTAACCTACGTCTTTCTGCTAACGGCTGAGTGGACGTACATATTTGATTTATTCAGTTATTTTACAGTATAGTCGTTGCTTTTTTATTTTTTTAATTAAAAGGGAAAATCACCTCAAAATACTTTGTAACAATTAGAAAATGTTGTCATGTTTTAACGCTCAACGCACATTTTTCAGATGTTTTTTTTACTATTTTTTCACATAATTTTCAAACATTTTTGAGACATTTTTTAGTCATTAGGGGGTATCTTTCAGACTTTTTTAGGGACATTTTTGGACATTTTTCCACACATTTTTGAGTCATTTTATGTTTTTTTCCAGACTTTTTTAAGACATTTCTCTGGCATTTTTCCACACAGTTAGACAATTTTTGGACATTTTTGAGACTTTTTTTAGGACATGTTTCACACATGTAGTGGACATTTTCACAAAAAATTTCACACATTTTTTAGGACATTTTTTTCACACATTTTGAGGCGTTTTTACGAAAAATTTTACAACATATTTCGGTCATTTTTATATATAAATATATATATATATATATATATACCTGTATATATATATATAAAAATAAATATATATATCTATAAATAAATATATATATATAGATATAACTGTTATAGAGATGACTCTGGGAAAGACGGGTAACAAGAGTTATTTTACGGTACTTTTTCTTTTTTATAAAGTTAAAGGGATAATCCCCAAAATACATTCATATATAATTTCACAAACCGACTTTCTGCAGCCTTTTATATGTTACGTTTTTCACACTTTTTTGAGACACTTTTCAGTCATTATACATATATATATATATATATATATATATATATATATATAAGTATATATATATAACACTCATAAAACCTCTTCCTTCAGAGGTTTGCTGATCATGTGCATGTAATCATGTTTATGATGATCCTGATGATGATAAACTGAAATCACTCTCCCAGCATGCATTGCTCTCTCTTCCACTTGTATAATAAAGTTAATTTAACCTCCAGAGCTTCTTCTTCATCTGAATCTTCGTCGTCTCCTCGTTGCTAAAATCCCCCAAACGGACGGCGTGCAGCCTTTTCTAAGTGAAACGCTAACCGCCGGTGGTTAATTAGTGGCTCTGAAGGCCTTTCCTCACGGCCCTCTGTAAGCTAATGGCGAAGTGTAACCACGTCTGCAGTCGCTCGGTGACAGCTACCACCGCGGGCTAACGGTTAACAGCTAACCGGTAATTATGAACGGCCCCCTCTGCTTCACCCCCGACGACTTATCATGTTGTTTAGCCATTAGCATGAGCTAGCACGCTGCCCCAAGCGCGGCGCCCGGCTCGCCCTGCGGCGCGCTGGCATTTCAGAGACGGTAATTATCACAAACTGGTTGGCAAATGCTACTTAGCCTCGACACCCGGGGGGGTCAGAGGAATTATGGGAGAATGAGTCCTGGGAGTCGGGCGGGGGGGAGGGGGGGGGGTGCTTTGTTTTGGATAATGATAGATTTTAGCTGCAGGTCACTTCACCGCCACCTCACCTCCTAACACTCACACATCTCCTCTCTCCTTTCCTTCATCACTTCCTCTTCCCTCCTCTTCCTCCCTCGTCCTTGTTTACAACAAACATTTCCAGTAAACATAATAACAGAGGGCATCAACCTGTTGCTAGGCGACCACTAAAGGAACAACAGCGACCCGAAGCAGAGGCGCCGCCGCTGCAGTGTGTGTGTGTGTGTGTGTGTGTTGATCACCTCGCAGTAAAAGCAAACAAACAAACCAACGAAGAAGAAACGAACCTCCTGTTGCTGTTTTCTTCTTCGTCTTTTTCTGCTCCTTGATGTGATTTAAGATCCCGAACTTCTCACGACTCCAGGAAATAGCCTGAACCGAGTCCTCTGGACAGACAGACAGACAGACACTTCATTTAGTACGTTACTTCAGGACACAGTCACGGTACTTTATTTAAGTATATGTTAATAATTTCACCCTCAAACACTCTGAAGCTGAAATCAAGCACTTTAAAATAAACAATCAACGTCATCAGTGAATAAAATACAATAACATAGATTAAAATAATAAATAAAACAAACAATCTACGTAATCAATGAATAAAATAAAAAAATTTAAATAATAATAAAAATAAATAAATAAATAAATATATAAATAAAATAAATAAAATAAATAAAATAAATAAAATAAATAAAATAAATAAAATAAATAAAATACAAATATTAATAAATACAAATATTAATAAATAAAAATAGGTAAAAAAAATTAAATAAAACAAAATAAACTATGTGTTTGCAGCAGTGCAGTGCCGAACAAAAGGCTACAAAATATATGAATACTATAATAATGTTGTTAATTTATGTGTTGTCTCTTTCACTATAACTGTCTTGCTGCTCTCTCGACCAGGTCTCCCTTGTAAAAGAGATCTTTGATCTCAACGGGACTGACCTGGTTAAATAAAGGAAAATAAATAAATAAATAAATAATACACAAAAAATAAAAAATAATTTATTATAATCCACCTATATAATGATTGCATAATGAATACCTTTACTTTTTGTACTTTAAATGTATTTTGATGCCGATACTTTTGTACTTTTACTTAAGTAAGATTTTGAATGCAGGACTTTTACTTGTATAAGAGTATTTCTACTCTAGCGGAAAAATACCTTAAAAACAAACAAAATCAACGTCATCAATAAATGAAATAAAATATAATAAAAAGAATAAATTAATTGATCAAATAAAATAAAACAAAATAAAATAAAATAAAATAAATAAAAAAATTCAATAAATAAACTAAGTGTTTGCAGCAGTGGAGCGCTGAATGTCGCAAAATATATGAAGACACAAAAAAGGTTTTCACAGCATCTGGTTAGACTGAAGCTGATGGCAGAGGTCAAAGGTCACAAAGGCTGCTTCTTAACTTACACAGGCCACACACACACACACACGCACACGCACGCACACACACACACACACACACACACACACACACACACACACACACACACACACAAGCACACTCTCTATAGAAGGTGTACTATCAATTTACATGAGGGAGATTTTTAAGGATCACTGAACGACTTGCTCTCACACTTACACTTCACACACACACAGATACACACACACACACTTCCTCCAGATGAAGACTGAAGCTGTCAACACGCGCACACACACACACACGCACACACACACACACGCACACGCACACACACACACGCAAACACAAACACACACACACACACAAACACACACACACATTCCTTCAGCTGGTAGATTATTGAGGGTTGAACCTCCAGATGGCTCGTTTCAACTCAACATCATGTTTTATTTTATTTTAATTTATTTTTTCTTTCCTCCGTCTCAAAACTTTATTAGTCGGCGGAGCGTTGACAGTTCTCCTCCTTCATCAGCTGATTTATGAATCCATTTACTCTGAAAGTCTTTACGCATCAGATTAGCTCCAGAAAATAACGACTGGAGCTTTAAAAAGGTAATTTCTTTTAGATTTTAAAGTTACAAAATAACGTGTTTTCTTCACAGTGTCATATATAATAATAAAAATAATAATAATAATAATAATAAGATAAAAACAACTACAGTAATAATAATAATAACAATATTAGATTATTATAAAACAGATACAGACACATATTAATAAACAGTTTTTTTAAAGATAACTTTTAAAAAGTGATGGGAAATATATATATATATATATATAAATAAAATATCCTGTCCATAATTTCTTTACGCATTTTTCAGGTGTTTTTAGGACATTTTTCGAAAAAGATTTTGACATTTATAGGACATTTTTAGGACATATTTCATATTTTTTAGATTTTTTCCCCCAAAATTCAGGTGGACATACTGTATTTGGTAAATTTGGAAATGTTGGAACCTCTACTATCTATTTTTAATAATTATAATTAATAATTAATAATTATAATTTATAAATAAAATCTAAAATCTGCTGCCCAAAGTGCACAAGTACAAATAATATTTAGAATAAAAAAAGATAATTCAGTTAAAAGTGATGCTCACATTAAAGCAGCATTAATTATAATCCAATAAAATAATAATATATATTGTTCTGCATAATTAATATTTTTACTGTTGGTACTCTAAATGTATTTTGATGCTAGTACTTTTGTACTTTTACTTAAGTAAGATTTTGAATGCAGGACTTAAAAAAATATATTTGACCTTTAAAACAAACAATCAACGTCATCAATAAATAAAATAAAATAAAATAAAATAAAATAAAATAAAGTAAAAATAAAATAAAATAAAAAAATACATTTCAAAATAAAATAAAATATATTTGCAGCTGTGGAACGCTGAATTACAAAATATATGCAGACACACAAAAAAATATTATTAATTCATTATAATCTTTTACTTAAGTAAGAGTTTGAATGCCGGACTTTTACTTGTACCGGAGTAGAGTATCAGAGTACCAGTAAAGTATTTCTACTTGTACTGCAGTAAAAGCTGTGAGTACTTCTTCCACCTCTGTGATAAACTACAGTAACACTAACTAACTAACACTAACACTAACTCTTTGTTGTCGTCTCAACGTGGGATTTTATCTAAAACCATCTAACGAGTCAACAAACTAAAAATACACCATGAACCAGAACCATGTGATGAAGATGATGATGAAGGTGATGATGATGATGCTCTCTCTGTCAGTAAACCTCTCTCTCTCTCCCTCTCTCTCTCTCTCTCTCTCTCTGTGTGTAACAGACTCTAAATAGTGAATATTGTGTTTGTGATGAACTGTGCTGGTCGATCAGCAGATGATGCGTTCACTTCCTTTAATGACTCCGGGAGACATTTATTAAAGCGAGCGGGCAGGAAATCAATGCTAACCGGACTGCAACCACATTACAGCGTGTGTGTGTGTGTGTGTTCTGACCGCCTCAGTGCACGCACATCTGAAGTGTTACATTATCTGCTGCTGCGTTCAATGTCAGACAAAAGGTGGGAGATTTGGGATTGTTTGGCATTAAAACAATGTGAAAAAAACCAAAACAAGAACTGTGCTGAAGTAAAGTTGTTTGTTTTTTTTCGGATATTTTCGGAAATGTTTCATACATTTTTTAGACATTTTTAGGACATTCTTCGCACATTTTCACAAATTCTTTGCCAATTTTAATGACGTTTTTTGGGACATTTCGCAAACATTTTTGAGACACTTTTTGGACATTTTTTCATATAAAAGTTTTTAGACCTTTTGAGGACATTCTTCACACATTTTTTTTGTGGATGTTTTTAGGACATTTTCATGACCTTTTGCTACACATTTTGGAGACATTTTTTGAAAAATTTTAGAACATTTTCGAACATTTATTGGACATTTCAGATGTTTTTCGAACCTTTTTGGGCTATTTTTTCATATAAATTTTTTTGGACGTTTTTAGGACATTTTCATGACATATTGCTACACATTTTTCAAACATTTTTCGGACCATTCAGATGTTTTTTGGGCTTTTTTAGGACATTTTTCCACATATTTTCAAAAAATTTTGGGCCATTTTTGAGACATTTTTTTTCTCACATTTTCAAACATTTTTGATAAATATTTTGAAAATGTTTAATATATAAATATAGGTAACTGTTTCCCTTTGTTTCTAGTCTTTGTGCTAAGCTACGCTAAAATCGTCCTGTTCACATAGAGACGATTCTGGGAAAGACGGCTAACAAAGGCTGAATCCGTGCTCGATGGTCCCACGTCCCCTGAACGCAGCACATAAACAATGTAGATGGAACATGCCAGAACACAGTGTGTGTGTGTGTGTGTGTGTGTGTGTGTGTGTGTGTGTGTATGTTGGTGGAGGACACTTAGTCTCTGCAGTAAACACTCATCTCTTATTAACACCACATCTCTAAAACATGAAGCTCGGCCGGCGGCGGACGATCCGTCGTCGACCTGCATCAGGCTGGAGGGGAAATATTTAACACACACTCTGACCTGCACACACACACACACACACGCACACTCACTCATGAAGTGAGTGTGTGTGTGTGTGTGTGTGTGTGGCCAGAGGAGGGTAATATCTGCTGACTGATGGCGGTGATGACAGGAAGGACCTGAAGCAGCCATCACTAACTCGACTGTAAACACACTGAGAGAGAGAGAGAGGGGGGGGGGGGGGGGGAGGGGAGGGAGGGTGTGTGTGTGTGTGTGTGTGTGTGTGCGTGTGTGTGTGTTCATGGGTAAATGTGTCCATTGATTAATTGATTGATTATTATCATGTTACTGATGTCAGGTTGTCGTGGTGACGACCTACAGCTGTTCAGAGGGAGTGTAGAGAGGATGTGAGGTAGTGAGTTAGTGAGACGTTCAAAGTTTGTTTGTTTGTTGTGGTGCGTTCACAGACACTGAGAAAACAGAGCGCTCTTCTTGATGCAGACTTTTTGTGTTAAAGTACGGTGGCAATTTGTTTTATACTTCTGGTGAATATAATCCATCAATCTGATTTCCATAGATGTATTTAGTATCTACAGTTCCCTTTGTTAACACCTTATTTTGAAAAGTGGACGTAGACCCACGTGTCTACTTCCTGTAACTTCTCCAAGGTAGTCTCTAGCTCTCCCGTCAGCTCCGTTCTCTTTATCCATCCATGGTCAGCTCCATCAGGGCCGTTTCAATGCAGAGAACACAAATGTCAGTATCTGGGTGCTCTACAGTCGTAGCGTTGGCCCGTTTGACCACAGAGACGAGAGCGACGGCCGGCTCCACCGCAACGTTACCGCCATACCATAACGTTTCCTGCTAACTTTTTTTCGGATATTTTGCAGACATTTTTCTGAGGGTTTTTTCGCACATATTTTAGTCATTTTTCAGACTTTTTTTCAGAATTTTTTCAGACATATATCAGCCTTTTTCTGACATATTTCGGAATTTTGGACATATTTTTGCCTTTTTTTCTGACATTTTTTGGCCTTTTTTCAGGCATTTTTTGGAGTATTTTTTCAGATATATTTCAGACGTTTTTCAGACTTTTATTCAGACATATCTCGAAGTTTTGTTTGAACATATTTCTGCCTTTTTCTGTCTTTTTTTCTGACTTTTTTCAGCCTTTGTTTGGACTTATTTTCTGAGATACTTTATAAGTTAGCGTGCAGCTTTAGCTCTGCTCTGTGTGGCTCTGCTTTTCCTGTCAATGTGTAAAACCCAAAGTGTTTCCATCCTTTACTGGATGTGTAGTGTTTACCACGCTGGATTTAACATGGGAGGGTGCAGGTCGTATCCACGACGACCCTCCAACGTTTTAGACTCTCTGAGGTTTGTTTTGGTTGACGGATACGGAACGGATATGACGTCACGTTACTCAGACTACCACAATAAAAGCGGTAACTTCCTTCTACCTCCACATAGACTCAATACTGGAGTATTTCCTGGTATTAGTACTTTTACTGCAGTAAAGCATCTGAATACTTCGACCATTTTTGTGTGACAACAGAAACAGAAGAACACACATCCTCATATTTCTCTCTCAGTCTAAACTGGATTTCTTCTGCATCCTGAGAAACAGGATATCTGTGCGTGTGTGTGTGTGTGTGTGTGTGTGTGTGTGTGTGTGCGTGTGTGTGTGTGTGTTTGGAGGAAATCTGATTGCTGTTATGGATTTTTTTTTTTTAAATCGCTCTCGAGGTTTTCAGGAAAATCTGTCAACTTGTGTTTTTGCACTTCTGTGGTCGCCCACACACACACAAACACACACACACACACACACACACACACACACACACACACACACAGACACACACACACACACACACAGACACACACACACACACACACACACACACACACACACACACACACACACACACAGACACACACACACACACACACACACACTGGTGATGACTTGTGTTTGTATGATTCAGTCAGAAACACAAACACAGACTTGTTTCTCTTTTCACCTCTGAAGGACTCTGGAACTCCGTCTGATGTCTGAAGGACTTCAGAACACATTTCATTGATTGACAGCCCGAAAAAAAAACATATGAAGAGTTAATAAAATATGTTATATATGTTTTGCTATAAATTAAAATCCCCAACAGTTTATAGAAGTAGAGCTGAAACCATTAGTCCTTTAATCACAACCCGACCTCATGGGAAGACTCATGAATAGCACCACATTCACACATGTCATGATAACCTATTATAGACGTGGTTATGTTTATGTTATGTAACAAAAAACACTTAGTTAGGTTTCGGAAAAACATCATGATTGCACTTAAAATAAGTATTAGGGCCGTCAATTTTTAGGCCATTTCTTTGACAATTTTCAGACATATTTTCGGACATTTTTCAGACTTTTTTTTTACATTTTCAGGCTTTTTTTTGGACATTTTTCAGACTTTTTTTCAGACAAAAGCCCTCACACATTCACTGATCTGGAGGTCAGAGGTCAAGGGACCCCTTTGAAAATGTTCATGACAGTTTTTCCCTCGCCAAAATTTAGCGTAAGTTTGGAGCATTATTTAACCTCCTTCATGACGAGCTAGTCTGACATGGTTAGTACCGATGGATTCATCAGGTTTTATAGTTTACTATGATACCAGTATCTTCACTCTAGCTTTAAAACTGAGCCGCTACGACCTCTGATAGGTCGGTAACCCATCGGATTTTTAAGAGGTTAATTAAACATCACTAGTTGCGTTAAAGAAATTAGTGGCGTTAAAAGGACTTTGCGTTATTATCTACCCTAAATAAAACATCTGGTGTCTGAATCATACTGTTTTTATCGCTGTTAGAATAGTTATTATTAAAGGAAAGAAGAAGGTGTGAGAGGACGAGAGGAGCTGATTTGATGTAAATCAGGAGCGATATTTTGATTATTTTTCATAATTTTTGGGCATTTTCAGATTTTGCCTGAAGGCACCACGGACACTAGAACCACCGCTGGTGATCTCTCTCAGTCTACGGACCCAGACCGACCCGACGGACCCGACTCTGTGACGTCCTCAGTCTGAGCCTGAAACCGACCTTTTGACCTCCTGACAGTCTGAGAGACAAACAGCTGATGATGAAGCCAAACAAACATTTTAATGAGGCGGGAGAGTAACTTCCTGATGAGGACGGAGAGAAGACGAAGACGAAGAGGAGGAGGAGGAGGATGGAGGAGGATGTAAAGCGAGATGTAACATGAGAAACAGAGGTGCGAGTTAATGTGTCCATCTCCCCGAGTGTGTGTGCAGTCTATTTATCCATCGCAGAGTGTGTGTGTGTGTGTGTGTGTGTAAGGCGATTACAGATCTGGAAGCTTTGGTTACATTCCCCTCTCTCATCCCGCCATCCTGCCCCGACCAAACGGCGGTTGGGTTTGATGGTTTTAGTGCCTCTCTCCGCTCGATGCAAATCTCATCATCGCTTTTTAGACACGAACGCTTGGGAAGCGACAAACAGAAACCGGAGAGAGAGAGAGAGGCCGCATTAACGCGCCCGCTCGCCGCCGCCGCCGCTCCTTCAAGAAAAGGGAAAAGGAAACCAGAGGCTGAAAATATGGCGTTGGGTTTCAGCCGTTTGGAAAATATCCTCAATTTGATCAAAAATTTATAATGTGACTTTCAGAGCAGCTTGGGTTTCCTGGAGGCTTCTGCTGCACATTACACAGCTCCTTTAATGTGGTTAACACACTTTAACACACTTTAACACACCGCCGCTGCCATGCACTCTCTGTCTCTCTCTCTGTGTGTGTGTGTGTGTTAATGCAACATCAGTCTGCATGTGTGTGTGTGTGTGTGTGTGTAAAAGAGTCATTAACATTCATAATTTGCAAATAGAAGTCTTTAAATTGTTTCTGAATTAGAGCTTTGAACGGTTTTAGTTCAAAATTTAGAGATTTTTGCAGAAGCTGGTTAGCTTAGCTTAGCATAAAGACTGGAAACGGAGGGAAACAGCTAGCCTGGCTCTGTCCAAAGGTAACAAAAATCAACATCAGATCGCATGTGTGCGTGTTTGTTTGTAAACAAGTCATTCAAATTTGTAATTTGTGCGTAAAAGTCTTAAAATTGTTTCTGAATTAGAGCTTTGAATGGTTTTAGTTTTTTATGATGTGATAGAAAATGTTCAGGTTCAAAACTAAAGTTGAATTAAAGCTGCGAGCATCGATGAACGGGCCCTCGCACCTCCCCGTGCGTCGGGAGTACTGGCGGGACGCCGACTGACACGGCCAGGCACAATGAAACCGGAACTCTGATGAGCACAATGACGCCTGTCACAAGACTCTACGGCAAACGGTTCACGAGTTATGGAAGGGGGCGTGGCTAATTTATAGGGGGCGTGGCTATGAATATATATTGACATGAAAAAGACCTCAGGCCTGGACCACCATCATGGCTGAGAAATTTGGAGTAGATTTGACATAGTACGCTGAAGCTACAACAACTTCCTGTTTCATGGCGAATGGCTCAAAATGGCCGCCACGCCACGGTCAGGTCGTTCAGTGAAAACTCACCGTTTGAATAACGTTTCATCCTCAAGGTCTTAAGATGGTGCTGACCAAATTTCAAGTCGATTAAATCTGTAGGAGGAGTTCGTTAAAGTACACGGCCTATAAAATGCCAAAAATGGGCGAAAATCGCACATTAAATTAAAAATGGCTGACTTCCTGTTGCGTTTTGGGCATACCTCCAAGAGGCTTTTATGTGCGTCTCCACATGTTACACCTGCCTGCCAAATTTCATACATGTAGGTGAAACCGGAGTGAGGGGCCACATTTTTCCAACTTTCTAGGGGGCGCTAGCGAGCCGTTTTGCAACACCGGAGCCCGAGCCCCTTAAAATATAATTTTTTTTCACCGCGTCCGATAGGTGTGCCAAGTTTAACATATATTTGAGCATGTTAAGGTCGTCAAAAAGGCGGTTCATTTTAAGAAAAAGAAGTGGCCCAGACAACAATACGTTTTCTCTGAGGGAAACTCTCTACGGGACTCCCAAACTGTGTTTTGTTCTGAGTTTATGAGCGCTTATAACTATGATTATACAGCACTATGAGCAGATTATGAGTATGTTTATAATGCATTATAGACATAGAAAATGTTACCGGAACAGTCTTTGTTAGATTTATATAAACACAGTTTTCCTTTTTTTGGGATTTACGTTTGAACCTCTGACTTCATTGATTTTGTTTGTCTCACTAATGAAACCAAACCTTCGCCATCCTTCTTCTTCTTCAGATCTATACAGCTCTGCGTCTGTAACTCGTGTTCTTCTTCTCTGTTTTTGTTTCTTATGTCGGCGTCTTTTTCTCTCGTTTGTCCCTTTTTCTTCTTCATCTTTACAGATATCTTTACTCTGTTTTCCCTCCGTCTTTCACATCACTTTCTTCTTCTTCTCCTCCTCCATCATCTTTCTTCTTCTCCTTCTCTTCCCTCCCCCTCGCTGCCGCCGCCGCCGTGTTTATGTTTCACTTCATATCGAGTTGTTCCTCTGCTAGTATCAATATTGTTCGCCGCCTACGAATCAATAAGCAGGAATAAAAAACTTTACCGACCCAATCAATTACGCCCACTTCATTTTCATAACTCGACTCCATCGTCCTCGTCGCCGCGACAACAGCCCGATGATCCTGCCTCCCTCCTGGGACACGTGGTCCTCCTCCTCCTCCTCCTCCACCTCCTCCTTCATCCCCCCCCCCCTCCTCCATCCCTCCATCCCGCTGCATTAAGTCCAGATCTGTTAAGGAGGTATCGGGTTCTGCCATGATGGACGTTACAAGGAGAAAAATCTGAGGCCGGATCGGTTTACGTCTAAAACGACGGGATGAGATCAATAACAATATTTTCCCTCTAAAACAGCAGCCTCTTCCCCTCCATAAGCATCTCCTCCCCCCCTCTCCGGCTTCCTCCCCCATCCACTTTAAAAGCCCCTCAACATTCATTTTTAATGGCGGAGGGGGGGGTTAGCAGGTTGCGCGGTTTAGCGGCGGCAGCGGAAGGCTAATACGCCGACAGCTGTGCCGTGTGCCGGGGCGAAGACGCCGTTTGGGTCCAGAGGGGGAGGAAGAGGGGGAGGAAGAGGAGGGGAGGAAGGAGGGGAGGTCAGTGTCAGCGGCTAATTGGTTCCTTGGCTGTGACACTCGATCCGGCTGATCCAATCAGAGGAGTCGGAGACAGGATGGAGACACGGAGGGATTCTACAGAGAACACCTCGTAATGTGATGAAGCCTCGGAGACGACCGCAGACTTCAACCACAGACTAAATATCACGTTTATTACTTTAATATGACGTCGTCATCTAATAAATATCATGATTATAACTTTAATATGACGACGTCATCTAATAAATATCATGTTTATAACTTTAATATGACGACATCATCTAATAAATATCATGTTTATAACTTTATTATGACGACATCATCTAATAAATATCATGATTATTACTTTAATATGATGACATCATCTAATAAATATCATGATTATTACTTTAATATGATGACATCATAAAGTTAGTGAACTTGTGTTTGGTGGATTATTTCTCTGTTGTATCAATGCTAATGGTCATTGTATTCTACATGGTTGGAAAGCCTGTTTATTTACCTTCACAATGATGTCCAACTTGTAAGGATCATGTATTTGTGGGATGAGCAGCTCAGCTGATTATGTCGGTAGCGCCCAAGAAAAATTTGCCAAAATTCTCTGCCGATATGGTAAACAGTGTATTCTCCTGTTGGACCCGATACTGTGCTCATGTACTCGTTCTCGCAACGACTTGGTCCGTGTTTCAAGACGGGTCGGGTGGGTTGCCGACATCGCCATAGACCCCTGCTGGCGCCTTTTACGTGGGCCGCGGCATGACGCACCGGGAGCAGGGAGTCTAGTCACGGTGCGGCGAGGTCCAGGCGGGGAGCGCTGTAACGCTGCGGCCGCGAGCCACCTTCGCCCCGAGCCTTTCCAAGCCGACCTAGAGCCGGTGGCGGTGCACCGCCTCGTATGCGGGACTCCCCAGCCTGCCGTGTGTCGCTCACACCCTCCAGCTGGCTGTTAACGAGGGTCTTTAGGCTCAGAGAAGTACTCGTATCGGTACTCGGTATCGGAGAGTACCCAAATGTAAGAGCTTGTACTCGGTCTGAAACAAAGTGGTATCGGTGCATCCCTGATGTGAAGGTAAATAAACCGGCTTTCCAACCATGTTAAATTCAACACCGATTATCATCGGAACAAACTTACCAAACTTTTTTTTTCGTCTCTTATCAGCTGTGATACAATATAGAAATCATGAGCTCACATTTTTCACATTATACAAACTAATGATAAAATAACAGAAATTATAAAATGACATATAATTAGTAAATATTATTAATTATCAGTTCATTTTTTGTTAAGTTTAATTAACATTTGATTTAACATTTATTTAAGTTCCTAAAAATAACATCCAAATCACTCGTTTTACTTTCTAGTTAAACTTTCTAGTTAAACTTTCTAGTTAAACTTTCTCCAGTTCTTGTTTTCACTGTTTTGAGTTCATTGTTCAGTTTATCAGCTGTTCTGTTCTGTTATTGTTGTGAATTGAATATAATAGTAATTAGGGGTTGTCATCATATTCAATAATAGAGAAGAGATCCTTTAGGTTGGAACACCGGCCCTAAAACATCAACATCAGTTTAGACTTTTAAAAACTGATTTTTAATTTGTTTTCCAGTCCAGAGAAGTTGAAGTGATCCGTCGAGCTTTTAGATGATTAACGTTTCACCACTGGAGTACTCTGGGTCCTGGTTTGGGCCTCTGAGTTCACGTGTTTGTTGGTATTTAAGACGACGGCGTTCTTCCGTCGTCGTGTTGACAGCGTTGAAGCGGCGAGGCGTGAAAACATCCCACCCTCAGATCAAAGACTCTGAGAGACTCTGAGAGACTCTTCAGTCTGTCAGCCACTCGACCCCGGACTCAAGTACTGATGAAGAGGGGTCACCCTCGCTCTCACGGTGGGGTCAACAGGGAGGATTAACCCTCTTGATGCCGCGGTGACATCATCACTTCCTGTTGGGTCAGCTGACCTCACACTTCACATGAGCGGAGGAGACAGGCGGGACGGACGGATCCTCTAAAGGACGACAACAACAACTAAAGGTTTGACCTCCAGACGACCTGAAGCTCCTCGTTACAAAGGAGACGATTAAAAACACGGAGCTCCTGAACGCATCATCCAGGAGCTCCTGAACGCATCATTCAGGGTAAAGTCAGGTCACAACTTTAAAGTAGACTTCACTAAAATAAACTGAACTGAACTAAGATACCGGGAGATACCGGGAGATACCGGGAGGTACCGGGAGGTACCGGGAGACACCGGGAGGTACCGGGAGATACTGGGAGGTACTGGGAGGTACTCCACTACTCCTAACTGGAACCAGTCTGTCTTGTTCTGGATGAAGTATTCAGAGTATTTCTACCACTCCGTGGAAATACTCCACTACCAGGAAAAGTCCTGCTTTCAAAACCCGACTGAAGTAAAAGTAGAATCAGCTCTTCTCCATCTTTCTCCTCCATCTTTCTCCATCTCTCTCCTTCATCATCCTCATCTCATCCCTTCTTTATTCTCCATCTTTCTACCCCTCTAATACACCTCTCTTCCTCTCTCTCTCCTCTCTCTCTCCTCCTCTCTCTCACTCCCTCTCTATCTCCCTCTCCTCCCCTCTCCTACTCCTCTCTCTCTCCTCCTCTCCCTCTCCTACTCTCTCTATCTCTGTCCTCTCTTTCTCTCTAATATTTGATCTGTTTCTCCTCCTCTCTCTCTCCTCCTCTTTCTCTCTCTCTCCTCCTCTCTCTCTCTCTCTCCTCCTCTCTAATATTTGATCTGTTTCTCATCCCTCCTCTCCTCCTCTCTCTCTCTCTCCTCCTCTCCCTCACCTCCCTCTCTCTCTCTCTCCTCCCCCTCTCTTCCTCTCTAATATTTGATCTGTTTTTCCTCCTCTCTCTCCCCCTCTCCTACTCTCCTCTCTCCTCCTCCCTCTCTCCTCCTCTCCCTCTCCTCTCTCTCTCCTCCTCTCTCTCTCTCTCTCTCTCTGTCCTCCTCCCCCTCTCCTCCTCTCTCTCTCTCTAATATTTGATCTGTTGTTCCTCTATAAAGCGTCTCATTAAATTAATCACAGGCTGCATTATATCGCTACCTGCGGTGAAAAGTGACAGATTTGCCGATTGCTGCCATTTGGTGAAGGAGGCTGAGAGTGTGTGTGTGTGTGTGTGTGTGTGTGTGTGTGTGAGTGTGTGTGTGCGTGCGTGCGTGCGTGCATGCGTGCGTGTGTGTGAAGTCAAAATGGCGTCTAAATCATCAGGTTCATTTTACACATCAGAGAATCCTCCTCGTCTACCTCGTCTTCCTCGTCTTCCTCGTCTACCTCGTCTACCTCGTCTACCTCGTCTACCTCGTCTTCCTCGTCTACCTCGTCTACCTCGTCTTCCTCGTCTACCTCGTCTTCCTCGTCTTCCTCGTCTACCTCGTCTACCTCGTCTACCTCGTCTACCTCGTCTACCTCGTCTACCTCGTCTACCAGGTGAACCGGCTGAACCTGCTGAAGATTTTAATTACATTAAGTTTTTAGAAAAAATAAAAAACATTTTGATTTTAATCTTTTAATTAAAGTCTTCAAACTGAAACTGTTTAAAGTCTGGAATCTGACACGACGGTACCAACATTTAACAAATGTAATTATCTTAAACATGCTTTTATTTCCTTTAGATTTGATTCAGCACAGTTACAACTAAATAAAAAATTTAAATAAACCCTTAATTCACAGAGTTGGATGGAAAACAAACTGATGTAATATGTGTTCCTCAAAGCCAACAGACTCCATTGACAGAAACAACAATTTTACGTCGCTGATCTACGCTTCATTCTAACTCGACAGAAACAAAATAAAACTCATCAAAACTGTTGTGGTTAGTCCTTCAACTGTTCCAACAATCACCAACTCTAATTGTGTCAAAATAAACCCTTAATTCACAGAGTTAGATGGAAAAGAAACAGACGTTATACGTGCTCCTTAAAGCCACCAGACTCCATTGACAGAAACAGTCATTTTACCTCGCTGATCGTCGTAAAACACACATCGTTCTAACTCGACAGAACCAAAATAAAACTCTTTTAATCAATTATATTAGCTATATAACTATTATTGATCATTTTTATCAATTCTGAAGAGGTAAAAAAAGTGGTTTAAAATTTAGCACCAAATCTGTGTAACAAACGGAATCAACCCAAAACATTGCTTCAAGAATTTATGAGACATAATAGAGCATGAAGATGACCATCATATACTTCTATCATATACCCTTATACATGAGCAGCATCTCAGATTAATCTCCAGCTTCTCAGCTTTCAGATGATGTACACCACTTCTATGTGATGTCTACTGTTGACCTGCTATCTCCCCCTAAAGACCCCCTGGACCCCCCTAAAGGAGACTCAAACGGCTCTATTGTGGGTCTCAGAGGGTTAATAACCACATCCTCCCATTCAGCCATTCTCTGATCAAAGTTTCCTAGAGATAAAACATGTAAACGTCTATCAGCCAAGCCGAACTCCATGCAGAAACACAGCGACTGAAGCCCAGTTTTAACCCCGTGTGTGCTGATCTCAGAGGTTAAATCTTTACAAGAGGAGGCAGCAGCTTAAAGTCTGTTAGGAACTAACTGGTTAACCTCCGCTGACCTGCTGACTCTGATTAAAGGACGAGTCCGACGTTTGTCCTGTCGACCTGCTGGTTGTCCTCAACACACACACACACACACACACACACACACATATACACATAGGAAACACAACCCAAAGACTCAGCAGGTGTGTGTGTTGTGTTGTGTTGTGTTGTGTGTTTGTTGCATCCTGCTGTGCGACTGACCTGCTGATCGTCCGCTTCACTAATTAGCAGCTTTGTCTCTCTCACCGCTGGCAGCCCAGCTCCGCCTCTGATTGGCTGTTGAGGAGGAAGTAGACACACACACACACACACACACACAGAGTGAGAAAACAGCAGCTTTTGTTTTGAAGGGAATTAGTTTGTCTCTTTGTGTCGGTTAAAGTGAAAGAGGAGGTTTGTGTGTTTGCAGGTGAGCTGTTGTTTCTTCTCCTCTTTCATCCTCCCTCCTCTGTTCACCCCATCATTTACTCCTTACCTCCCTCCTCCTCCCTCCTTCCTCCTCCCTCCTCCCTCCCTACATCCTTTATCATGTTAGAGATGGAATAAAGAGGTCCATCTGTCCGTCAGCTGGTCGGTTCACAACTTTATTCAAGACTGAAACATCTCAATGAAATGGATGAAGTTCGGTGCAGACAGAAGAAGGTCTGGGACGATTCACCGATCTCCTGATTCAATATGGATTCTGATTTATTGTGATTGTTGTTAACTTTTCTAACACTATACCATGAGGGAAAAAGTTGAGCCATACACTTCTTGGGACTTTTACTTTGTAGAATCTCTAAATGAATCCAGTAAACATGTTTGATTTTCATCATGTCTGTAGTCAGAGACGTCCTGAAGTCAAATATATCAGGATCATTGTCAGGAATTATTTATTATCCAGCGACTCCGGCTCGACCGCAACGTTACCGCGATACGATAACGTTTCCTGCTAACTTTTTCGCACTTTTTTCAGATATTTTGCAGACATTTTTCTGCCTATTTTTTTTTGCACATTTTTTCAGACTTTTTTTTTCCAGAAATATTTCTTTAGGACATATATTTGGGCCATATTTCATACATACTTTGGCATTTTTTCTGCATTTTTTCAGACATATTTTGGACATATTTCGTACTTTTGTTGAACATACTTCTGCCTTTTTTAGTCTTTTTTTCAGATATATTTCAGCCTTATTTTGGACCATATTTCGGACATACTTCGGCATTTTTCTCAGCTTTTTTTCAGACATATTTCAGACATTTTTTGGACATTTTTTGACCTTTTTTAGAAGAT
>NC_051284.1:31351463-31373963 GCF_015220745.1 Sebastes umbrosus | reverse complement strand
CGTTCTCCATTACCTCAGATGTTTCCCCCGAGACGACCAACACTGACGGACGGATGGAAAGTGTGTGTGTTTATAACTGTGTGTGTGTGTGTGTGTTAAAGGTGTGTGTGTGTGCGTGTGTGTGTGTGTGTGTGTGTGAAGTGCTGATGGATTATGGGAAACCCTCTGGATGGTATCAAACCAAAGACTCAACAACAGCTCAACACCTCGACAGTCCAAACAGCACCAGACCTGATCTGGGAGCATCTGTAGTTTGTTTTAGTCGCCCTGCACGCCCAGACGGGTGGAGCTACAGATCACAGCGTCTCTGGCAGTCGAACACGAACTCTAAACTCTTATTATTATTATTATCTCCTTCTTTAGGCTGCGTTTAGAGAGAAATCTTTAATATCACGATACGATCTTATTGCCATTTTAAACATTTTGCAATATGCTGAGTATTGCAATAAGATATATATATCGCATTATATTCTGCAAGTTTGTCAACATCCGTTTGATCTAATAGACCCTTTTACAGCCGACGTCGAGCATGATTAAGCTAGTAAGACACGGTTGGTAGCGATGGATTCTGAGCTGAGAGACACAGACAGGAAGTCAGACAGGATTGACAGGCGGACTTGTTTTTTCATGGACTTCACATGAGAAATATAAAACTATATTACATCATTTACATGGATTTACTGTTTTCTAACAGGTACTATGACTGTGTACAATAATCTAAGCCCCGCCTCCTCACTAGAGCCCCGCCCCCTCACTAGAGCCCCGCCTCCTCACTAGAGCTCCCTCTCCTCTCTAGAGCCCCGCCTCCTCACTAGAGCCCCGCCCCCTCACTAGAGCCCCACCTCCTCTCTAGAGCTCCACCTCCTCACTAGAGCCCCGTCTCCTCACTAGAGCCCCGCCTCCTCATTAGAGCCCTGCCTCCTTCTCCTCCACATCACAGCCAGTTTATTCAGCCTCTGCAGAGCTGCTAGAAACCATAGAAGAAGACTTGTACAGTGGCCGCCGCCGCCGCCGCGCTGACCTCCGACCCTGTTGATTTGCAGCGTGGTGCTTCTGAACAGGAAGTTGAAACTTAAGTGAATTTAATAGCAGGACTGGGAATAGATGGAATAAAATGGCCCTCATCAATATTGATGCTGTTCTGTTAATTAGACTTCACATCTCCGACTCACAGAAACACACTGAGGGCACTGTGATTGGACCGCCGCCACCGCCGCCATCACCACCGCCACGCCGCCACCGCCGCGTCTCTGTGTGTGTGTGTTAGGACAGACTGAGGGCACCAAGCATTGGACAACAGCCACTGTGTGTGTGTGTGTGTGTGTGTGTGTGTGTGTGTGTGTGTGTGTGTGTGTGTGTGTGTGTGTGTATGTAAGTGTGAATGTGTTTAATAAGAAGGTTTCTCTCTGTGTGTGTTGAAATAAATCAGTGTGTACATGCTTGTAGCCCGACAGTGTGTGTGTGTGTGTGTGTGTGTGTGTGTATGTGTGTGTGTGTATGTGTATGTGTGTGTGTCCATCGTTGAATGAATCCAGCCAGGTCCATCTGTTTGGCAGGAGACATGAATGTGAGGCCATCTGTGCTCTCAGAGTGTGTGTGTGTGTGTGTGTGTGTGTGTGTGTTGGCCCTGAGGTGCAGTGTGTACGAGGCAGAGGTGATAAGAGCATACATAGTCACACACACACACACACACACACACACACACACACACACACACACTGATCCCAGCTTGTCCTCTATGAGATGTGAGAACTTCAGTTAATGATCAGTGTGTGTGTGTGTGTGTGTGTGTGTGTGTGTGTGTGTGTGTGCGTCTGTGTGTGTTTCTGACAGCTGATGCTCACTGCTACACACTCCAGGACAGAAGATGAAGATGAAGAAGAAGATGAAGAAGAAGATGAAGAAGATGAACATGATGAACATGAATAAGAAGATGAAGAACATGAAGAAGAAGATGAAGATGAAGAAGATGAAGAAGAAGATTAACATGAAGAAGAAGATGAACATGAAGAAGAACA
Organism: Sebastes umbrosus; assembly: GCF_015220745.1. NCBI lineage: Eukaryota > Metazoa > Chordata > Actinopteri > Perciformes > Sebastidae > Sebastes > Sebastes umbrosus. Next base: position 31,371,945 of record NC_051284.1, on the reverse strand, counting down.
TGACGAAGAAGATGAAGAAGAAGAACATGAAGAAGATGAACATGAAGAACATGAAGAAGATGGAGATGAAGAAGAAGAAGATGAAGAAGAAGATGAACATGAAGAAGATGAAGATGAACATGAAGAAGAACATGAACATGAAGAAGATGAAGATGAAGAACATGAAGAAGATGAAGATGAAGAACATGAAGAAGATGAACATGAAGAAGATGAAGATGAACATGAAGAAGAACATGAACATGAAGAAGATGAAGATGAAGAACATGAAGAAGATGAAGATGAAGAACATGAAGAAGATGAACATGAAGAAGAAGATGAACATGAAGAAGAACATGAACATGAAGAAGAACATGAACATGAAGAAGATGAAGATGAAGAAGAATATGAAGAAGAAGATGAAGTAGATGAAGAACATGAAGAAGATGAAGAAGAAGATGAACATGAAGAAGATGAAGAACATGAAGAAGAAGAAGAAGAAGAAGAAGAAGAGATGATGAATAAAGAGAAGAAGAGTAGAGGGAGGTTGTAGAGGGTTGCAGAGGAGAGAAGAAGAATGAAGGAGGAGATGAATTGATCTGAGGAGACACTCTCTCTCTCCCAGCTGGCAGCTCAGGAATAATAAACGCTCAGAGTTTATTTTCTCAGCGATCGGAGCTGAAGGAAGATTTGGACCAACATCCACATGACCTTCAGAGTGTGTGTGTGTGTGTGTGTGTGTGTGTGTGTGTGTGTGTGTGTGTGTCCTGCCCCGCAGGATAAACACACACTCAGAAGGTAACGTACACACACAGGACCAGCTGGTAACACACACACACACACACAGTGCTGACCTGGGCCATGTGATGAAGCTCTGAGATGTGACTGTTGGTGCCGTCCAGCTGCACGCCGTCACATCAACACATTACATTACTATCTCACTTTTACTGCTCGTGTTTTTAAAGTAACATGAAGCCTTCAGTTCAGCAGCTGATAAACGTCCTCGAGTGATGTCACTTGAGTCAGCGGCGGTTGGGTCAGAAGACTACAAGTCTGGAGTCAAGATTGCAAAAATGTGGAGGTGTGGATTTAGAAAGGAGTGAGACCTCTGTAGACGGCTGCGTTAGCTGCTAATTTTTTTTCCAATTTTTTTTCAGACATTTATAACATTTTTTGAAAAAGAATTTTCAGACATTTTTCTGACTTTTTTTTCACCTTTTTCGGACTTTTTTAACTTTTTTTCAGACATTTTTAACTTTTTTTTCGGACATTTTTTTAAAAATAATTTTCAGACATTTTTAACTTTTTTTTCGGACATTTTTTAAAAAGAATTTTCAGACATTTTTCTGACTTTTTTTTTGCTTTTTCAGACATTTTTTCACCTTTTTCTGACATTTTTAACTTTTTTCAGACAACTAGCATACTGGTGCATTCACAGCAAGAGCGAATTCTTAATATTTAATGAAGTAAAAATAACATAACTACACTCATCTGTACGTGTTTATGTCTCTGTGTGACATCATGCTGATAGCACGGTGAAAAACGTGGATGAAGAAGGAAAAGGAGAGGAAGAAGGAGGAGGAGGTGATGAAGAGAAGCAGGGAGGGAGGAGGAAGAAGAGGAGGAGAGATAAGACTTCATGTAGGTCTTATGAAATGTCTGGTGTTGTGAAACGCTGACACAAACTCAGATTATCGTGTTTTTATAGCAGATAGTTTAAAACAGATGATTAAATGGAGTTTGTCAACATTAATTAACTGATGGTGGAAAAATACTCCGATCCTTCAGTTCACATACAAACAGAACATTTTAAAGGGCTGTGCTGAGTTTGGAAAGAAGTGAGAGGGTTAGTTCAGATTGTTTGAAGTGGGGTTGTATGTATTGTAATGTATTGTATACTCTCATGTTCTGACAGGTTAAATTACTGGTTTGTGAAAGTGAATTTTGTGTCTGGTGGCTCTGAAGAGATAACAGCTTCAGTTCCCCGTCAAAAAGGGCTGTCTGACAGCGAGGTAGTTCTCCAGATCAGTATAGAAAATATATACTTTAAGTCTTTTTAAGCTCTTATGGAAACAGGGAGAGTCGGCGGAGATCTGTGGGATCTTTCTTTTGACATCTCAAAGTCTGAAAAACTAAAATAAATCAACAAGAAGGCCAGCTGATTAAGGATGCACACAATATTAGTGTCATTATGTTGACATGTTTATAAAGATGGAAACACACTTTAATTTGAAAGTTCATTCGTGATCTTGGAAACGGCAACAAGCTCATCACGAGGTCCATTTTATAATTCAGACATTTTTCGGACATTTTTTTTTGGACATTTTTAACTTTTTTCAGACATTTTTTAACTTTTTTTCAACATTCTTTTTACTTGTTTCGGAATTTTTTTTAACTTTTTTTCAGACATTTTTTTTTCTAATATTTTTCAGACTTTTTTTCAAACATTTTTCGGAATTTTATTTTTTACTTTTTTCAGAATTTTTTTAAAACTTTTTTTCAGAATTTTTTCTGAACTTTTTTTTACACTTTTTTTCTGATATTTTTTGGAAATTTTACTTTTTTTTTTTTTCCAAAACCCTTACTTTAGTGTTGTAAATTGATTTCCAATAATAAATATATTCATACATTTGCACAATGCAGCATATTTGTCCACTCATATGTTGATAAGAGTATTAAATACCGGACAAATCTCCCTTTAAGGTTCATTTTGAACAGATAAAAATCATGATTAACTGTGGACAATCATGCAAGTAAGCAAGATTTAATATTTGAATTGATTGACAGCCCTAAAGGACACTAATATTGTGTTCATCCTTAATCAACTGGCCTTCTTGTTTATTTATTTTCAGACTTTGAGATGTCAAAGAGAAAGCACACAGATCTCCGTCGACTCTCCCTGTTCCTATAAGAGCTTAAAAAGACTAAATGTATATTTTCTATAGTGTGCAGAGCTGCTGACAGACAGACGGACGGACAGACAGACAGACGGACGGACAGACGGTCAGCTCGGGCAGACGTGACCCCGTCAGCTCCATCTGCAGTCGTCCTCCATGTTTAGTCTCACCATATATTCTCTACTGTATATATAGACACATATAGACGCACACAGACTGAGTGCCAGCAGCACCGAGGCTTCCTTCTTCACCTCCATCTGTCTCCTCCTCCTCCTCCTCCTCTTCCTCACCCCCCTCCCCATGTTTGATTCACAGCCAACCTCAGGTGGAGAACGGGGGGGAGGAGGAGAGAGAGAGAGGGGAAGTCAAAGAGAGCAAGAACATCAATCTAACTGACCTTCAGACTGATGGAACAATAAAAACTAAATGTTAACAAACTGAGGTGAGAATGGAAAAAACATATTAACTTCATATTAGTCCTCTACTTTATTAACTAGAACTAGAACTGCTGTTGGTCTGCTTCAGACTACAAGACTTTGAAAATCAAACTACTAAACCGATTTCAGACCAGGTTCACTGGTTACAAGATTATGAAATGCCGTTTCCGTGGCGACGCATTGTTTCGCGATGAAAAAGGAAGTTGTTTTTGAGGGTTTATGGTTGCTAACAAACAAACGAAACTTGGCATACTCATTAAATGTGCTAGAATGTCTTAATGTACCAAGGGGGCCCCCTACTAAATTGCAATGAAGCAGCCCTCGCGGTACGTTTAACTTGGATGTACGAAATTTGGTAGGCACATATAGAGTTAAAAAAAAGTCTTTTGGGGCCATTTTTTTCAGACATTTTTAGGACTTTTTTTTTTTTTTTACTTTTTTCTGAAATGTTTCCTAAATTTTTTACTGTTTTTTTCGGATATTTTTCGAACATTTTTAACTTTAAACTTTCGGACATTGTTTCGAATCTTTTTTAAACTAATTTTCAGACATTTTTTTAAACCTTTTTTTGGGACATTTTTCTGAAGTTTTTCGAACATTTGATACACAACAGATCTCGGATCAGGTTCACTGGTCACAAGATTATACTCAATTCAATTTATTTTTTATATAGCGTCCAATCATAACAGAAGTTATCTGGAGACTCTTTTCATACAGAGCAAGTCTAGACCGTACTCTATAAATATAAATAATATATCACGTACTTGATTAATCGGCATGTGGTGAAAGTATCAAACGTCATAACACTGAATGGATTTACACGACGAGTCACAGCGAACGTCGTGTTTGAGAAAAGAAACGTGGATTAATTTTTAATCTATAGGAAAAATCTATATCATCAGACATAAAGTGAGTGACCCACATAATTATCTAGAGAGCAACAGAGTGAACTCAAATAAGTAAACTAGAATATGATTCCTAGAAAGAAATGGAGGAACAATCATATCAAATGTTTTCAGTCTGATAGTAAAAGCAAACAAATGGAGAGGAGTTGTGATAATCTTAATATTAAACTTGCCATAACTGATTCAGCTCGGTCTCACCAAATGTTTTTTGTTTTGCGTGTGACATAAATAAATGTGACATAAATTGATATTTCTGTTTTAATTTGCTTCGTTATTTATTTACCTTTGTATTAACTCACTTATTTATTTACTCTTCTGTTTAATTATTCCTTTTATTTATTTATATATTTATTTTTATTAATCTTTAAATTTATTTATTTATTTTTGCATTTATTTAAATTTTTAATTTTGGCATTTATATTTTATTTATTTTATATTTATTTGTACTAATCTTTAAATTTCTTGATTTATTTATGCATTTATTTTATTTTAGATTTTTGCATTAATATTTTATTTATTTTATATTTATTTTTAAATGTCTGTATTTATTTATGCATTTATTTCTGTCTTTATTTTTGCATGTCACCCCTTATTTATGTCCATGGAGCTGGAAGGGAAAGGTGTAAGGAAGGAGGGGAGGATATAAGAGATGAAGGAGGGAGGGAAGGATGTAGGAAGCGAGGGAGTGTTGGAGGTATATTTAGGAGCGTGACAGATTGTGTTTGAGTCTCTCCGTCTTTTTATCTGTCTGCTCCCATCAACACCTTTATTGATAGACGAGGAGGAAGAGGAGGGAGAGAGACGAAGAGGAGGACGACCAGCTTATTTTTCATCCTCAACTTCCTGTTGTCTATTTTCATGAAGCGTCGGGTCGGTGTTTGAATAAAACAGAGAGGAAGAGTGTGAGGAAGAGGAGGGTGATGTTTTGGGTGGACTGTCCCTTTAAGAGCAGATGGCGAGGACTTGGTGCACAAAAGGTTCAACAGCTTTCAACTTCCTGTCCGTCAAAATCATCATCATCATCATCATCATCATCATCATCTGAAGGTACTGACTGCTGCATCGAGTACAGCGGTGGAATAAGTACTCACCAAAATTGTTATGGCCAGAAACCAAGATGGCGACGGCCAGAAACCAAGATGGCGTTGGTCAGAAACCAAGATGGCGACGGTCAGAAACCAAGATGGTGATGGCCAGAAACCAAGATGGTGTTGGCCAGAAACCAAGATGGCGACGGCCAGAAACCAAGATGGTGATGGCCAGAAACCAAGATGGCGTTGGCCAGAAACCAAGATGGCGACGGCCAGAAACCAAGATGGCGACAACCAAAAGCCAAGATGGAGACAGTCAGAAACCAAGATGGCGACAGTCAGAAACCAAGATGGTGATGGCCAGAAACCAAGATGGCGATGGCCAGAAACCAAGATGGTGACAACCAAAAGCCAAGATGGCGATGGCCAGAAACCAAGATGGCGACAACCAAAAGCCAAGATGGAGACGGTCAGAAACCAAGATGGTGATGGCCAGAAACCAAGATGGCGACGGTCAGAAACCAAGATGGTGATGGCCAGAAACCAAGATGGTGACAACCAAAAGCCAAGATGGTGATGGCCAGAAACCAAGATGGCGACAACCAATAGCCAAGATGGCGACAGTCAGAAACCAAGATGGTGATTGCCAGAAACCAAGATGGCGACGGTCAGAAACCAAGATGGGGATGGCCAGAAACTAAGATGGCGACGGCCATAAACCAAGATGGTGACAACCAAAAGCCAAGATGGTGACGGTCAGAAACCAAGATGGTGATGGCCAGAAACCAAAATGGTGATGGCCAGAAACCAAGATGGCGACAGCCATAAACCAAGATGGTGACGGTAAGAAACCAAAATGGTGATGGCCAGAAACCAAGATGGCGACAGCCATAAACCAAGATGGTGACGGTAAGAAACCAAGATGGCGACGGCCAGAAACCAAGATGGCGACGGCCAGAAACCAAGATGGTGACAACCAAAAGCCAAGATGGTGACGGTCAGAAACCAAGATGGTGATGGCCAGAAACCAAAATGGTGACAGCCATAAACCAAGATGGTGACGGTAAGAAACCAAAATGGTGATGGCCAGAAACCAAGATGGCGACAGCCATAAACCAAGATGGTGACGGTAAGAAACCAAAATGGTGATGGCCAGAAACCAAGATGGCGACAGCCATAAACCAAGATGGTGACGGTAAGAAACCAAGATGGCGACGGCCAGAAACCAAGATGGCGACGGCCAGAAACCAAGATGGCGACGGCCAGAAACCAAGACGGTGATCGCAAAAAAAACAAGATGGCAATAACCAAAAACCAAGATGTATTCAAATCTTTTACTTCATTCATATCAAATGTTTCTTGATTTCTAAGTGTGCGGGAGGTTCAGTGTATTTACATGTGGTACTATACATTTATAAATTTAGGCAGATTAATGGAAGAACGATGTTATCTCTGACCTGGAACTGAAAGGGCAAAAAAAACATAATCAGTCTTTCCAGAAACAACTCTGACGTACATAAAGCACATAAAACTAAATCCTGGCTGAACACCAGCAGGAAATATGTTTATTTGGATGAAGTGACCCTTTAAAAGGGAGTAAGACATGAGTCAGATTTATGAACTGTGTGTTTCTACACCCTCACCTCAACCCTCTCTGCAGGGTTTCATTGTGATTTTAAAGTCTTTCTCAACAGTTTATTTCTACAACCCTGCTTCTCTACTCCACTTTTATTCTGAAATTGATCACCGATAACGTTGTTTCCTGTCATCATTAAATCCTCCCTGTCAGAAAGAACCACAGTGTTGTTGACTCTGGATCAGCAGCAGGATTACGGAGGCCTCGGCGCTCACACTGGAGCTCTTTGTGGTAAATCCAGGTATCAGTTTGCCTCCTGGGTTACCTGATGATTTCACTAATCTGCTGCTAAGTGGTTAAGTAGCTCCGATAGCTGCTAGCTAGAGAGATAGTGTAAAACATGTGCTCGGGTTTGATCATTGTTTTGTCCTGCAGTGACAACTCTTGTCTACCCGCCACCCGGCATCTAACTGGCAGTGAGAGTTTACAGAAACACTGATGTGCTTCGGTACTTTAGTAGCTCCTCATAGCGAAGAAATCTAAACCATGAGACACTACAAATGTCCTCGTGTGTAATTTTAGGCCATTTTCTATATATGTCGTCCTCCAAACCAAACCAAGATGGCGACGGCCAGATACCAAGATGGCGACGGCCAGATACCAAGATGGCAATGGCCTAAAACCAAGATGGCGATGGCCAGAAACAAAGATGGCGATGGCCAGAAACCAAGATGGCGATGGCCAGAAACCAAGATGGCAATGGCCTAAAACCAAGACGGCGATGGCCTAAAACCAAGATGGCGATGGCCTAAAACCAAGATGGCAATGGCCTAAAACCAAGATAGCGATGGCCAGAAAACCAAGATGGCGATGGCCAGAAACCAAGATGGCAATGGCCTAAAACCAAGATGGCGATGGCCAGAAACCAAGATGGCGATGGCCAGAAACCAAGATGGCAATGGCCTAAAAACCAAGATGGCGATGGCCAGAAACAAAGATGGCAATAGCCTAAAACCAAGATGGCAATGGCCTAAAACCAAGATGGCGATGGCCAGAAACCAAGATGGCGATGGCCAGAAACCAAGATGGCAATGGCCTAAAACCAAGATGGCGATGGCCAGATACCAAGATGGCGACGGCCAGATACCAAGATGGCAATGGCCTAAAACCAAGATGGCGATGGCCAGAAACCAAGATGGCGATGGCCAGAAACCAAGATGGCAATGGCCTAAAAACTAAGATGGCGAAGGCCAGAAACCAAGATGGCGATGGCCAGAAACCAAGATGGCAATGGCCTAAAACTAAGATGGCGATGGCCAGAAACAAAGATGGCAATAGCCTAAAACCAAGATGGCAATGGCCTAAAACCAAGATGGCGATGGCCAGAAACCAAGATGGCGATGGCCAGAAACCAAGATGGCAATGGCCTAAAACCAAGATGGCGATGGCCAGATACCAAGATGGCGACGGCCAGATACCAAGATGGCAATGGCCTAAAACCAAGATGGCGATGGCCAGAAACAAAGATGGCGATGGCCAGAAACCAAGATGGCGATGGCCAGAAACCAAGATGGCAATGGCCTAAAACCAAGATGGCGATGGCCAGAAACCAAGATGGCGATGGCCAGAAACCAAGATGGCAATGGCCTAAAACCAAGATGGCGATGGCCAGAAACAAAGATGGCAATAGCCTAAAACCAAGATGGCAATGGCCTAAAACCAAGATGGCGATGGCCAGAAACCAAGATGGCGATGGCCAGAAACCAAGATGGCAATGGCCTAAAACTAAGATGGCGAAGGCCAGAAACCAAGATGGCGATGGCCAGAAACCAAGATGGCAATGGCCTAAAACTAAGATGGCGATGGCCAGAAACAAAGATGGCAATAGCCTAAAACCAAGATGGCAATGGCCTAAAACCAAGATGGCGATGGCCAGAAACCAAGATGGCGATGGCCAGAAACCAGATGGCAATGGCCTAAAACCAAGATGGCGATGGCCAGATACCAAGATGGCGACGGCCAGATACCAAGATGGCAATGGCCTAAAACCAAGATGGCGATGGCCAGAAACAAAGATGGCGATGGCCAGAAACCAAGATGGCGATGGCCAGAAACCAAGATGGCAATGGCCTAAAACCAAGATGGCGATGGCCAGAAACCAAGATGGCGATGGCCAGAAACCAAGATGGCAATGGCCTAAAACCAAGATGGCGATGGCCAGAAACAAAGATGGCAATAGCCTAAAACCAAGATGGCAATGGCCTAAAACCAAGATGGCGATGGCCAGAAACCAAGATGGCGATGGCCAGAAACCAAGATGGCAATGGCCTAAAACCAAGATGGCGATGGCCAGATACCAAGATGGCGACGGCCAGATACCAAGATGGAATGTCGTCCTCCTAGTCAGTGATGGCTGACGGATGTGGTGTTGTAAAACCATCTCCGGTAAAACCGTCCGATCGCCGCATTGCAGCTGTTTAATCATATGCTTAGTAGCACCGACTGGCGCTAAACCGGAAGAACTACCACAATTGCGTTTGAACCGGAAGTGAAACATGGTCAGATATGGGTTGAAATCCAGAGAAAAACTTGTTATCAGTTATCCGATAAGTTCATTAACTCATACAGTAACAGGAGTAATGTAATGACTCTTTTCACACCTCTCTGTGTGTCATTGTACCTGTGTGTACAACAATAACAACATTAAGCTAGCTGCTGTCTCATTAATCAAACTGCTCCTTCTCAGACAATAGCGCTCGATTAGCTGTTAATCTGGCGGCCACTCGGCTCTAATTAGCTCCCTGCTGTAATTAGCGGCCTCATTGTTCGTGTTCAACCTCCACGCACAACAATGAAGAGAAAAATGACTTCTAATGGCAAAAAAAGAAAATGTAATTAAGTTTCAGAGAGAGAAGAAAGAAAATTCAGTTTGTGTTGTTTTGGAACGTTTTTTAAAACACTCGTCAAACTGTTTGTCTTAAAACAGCAGAGAGTAAAAGAGGAAAATAAGAAGCTCTGATTCAAACAGCTTCTCCAGAGACCAAGGTCAAGAAAGGACGAAAACTAAAATTATGTTTTACTAGGACACCTCAGTCTTTGCTGTCGCCTAGCAACAGAGTTCTCATAACTTAAAAAACACCTGAGTGGCGTTCACGACGTACCTGATCCTCATGGTACGAGTCCACAGGAACGTTTTTATAGCGAGGGATCGCCTCTCTTCCCAGCATTGGATGCTTGATGGGCTGCCACGACGCAGCTGATTGGACGAACTCTTTCCCTCGTGTGCTGCTGCTCCCAGCTTTTAAACTGGAACCAACATGGCGGCTCATTTGGAAATTTTCTTTAAAAGTTTCTAGGGAGTTTCTAGAGGCGGCGAGTCGGTTGCAAAAAAACAAGATGGCGATGGCCAAAAACCAAGATGGCGACATCCAAAAACTACGATGGCGACGGCCAGAAACCAAGATGGCAACAGCCACGCCCCCAGTATGCATTGCACAGCTGCTTACATAGACAATGAATGGGAAGCGTGGAAAGGATGGACGCTGTACCATCACAGGTGTTGATGACGAGTCCCGTGTGAAGGCATCGCCACAGTAAATCTCCAGTTGAATATTTAACTGTGTTTATTTGTTCCTTTGTTTTAATATTTTTTACGATGTGTTTACCGACGACGACGACGACGACGCTGCTCATTTCGTTTACCTGCTCTTCACTTTGTTTTTACACTTCAGCTGCGGGAAGTGCCATCCACTGTCATACTCACACAGATAGACATGTATGTAGCCCTGCTGTGATGTATATGAGGGCTCCGTCAGGGCCGGGTTAATAGCCCAGCTGTCAGTGTGATGTGCATACCTGTGTGTGTGTGTGTGTGTGCGCATACCTGTGTGTGTGTGTGTGTGTGTGTGTTAATAATAGCTTGGTAGCTGTCATTGCAGATGAGGGGTGTGTGTCAAGAGAGCTTTAAATGCTCCTCATCAACCCGTTCGACGACGCACAGAATGACAGGCCTGCAGAGAGTGTGTGTGTTAGCATGTGTTAGCATTTGTTAGCCTCTCCTATGAGAGCTGAAAATGTGTGTGTGTCGTCTCTTAAGTGGAAAACATCGTGCTGAGCAGAAAAGCAGCCCGTGTCAAACTACCCATCATGCCGCATGAATGGCCCGACTCTCTCTCTCTCTCTCTTCCTCGTTGCCGGCGCTATTATGAAAGAGCGAGCTGAAATATTATTATTCTGCTGTTATTAAGCTGCGCCGACATGTCAAGTTTGAATCATTAGCTTCTCCCTCAGAAAAACACCAAAGACTGTATTCACACAAAAACACCCCAAAATACGCTTTTCATCACAAAAACATAATTTGTCTCTGAACAAATGTTCCATTTCTTCATTTTTATACTGAACCATAAAGTTGTAACACATGAAGGTTTCCTCCCCTCCCTCCTCCCAACCGTTATTCCTTCTTTACCATCCTCTTTCTTTCCTTTTTGCAGTCATTTCTTACAGTGTGAACATACTGCAGGCTTAAAGACAGTATTCAGTAGAAACACAGTTTATAGTCTCCATCTTTACTGCTGTTTATCCTCTCATGGCTGTGGTGTCTTTACCAACCTGATCTCATGGAAGGCGTATAAATAGCAATGGCGCCGACAGGAGAACCGCCTGCCCGATTACCTTTAACGACTGTAGTTCCCACGCGCACACACGGCGCCTCACAGTCTACTCAGCGAGCGAGCGAGCGAGCAAGAAAGAGAGACTGATTCATGTTTGTTTGCACTAACGTTACCGATACAACACCACAATAAAACTCTGATTAGCCACGTATTTCAACTAACCAACAACAGCCAGCTAAAAATATATAGGATACAATATATTCAGAAGTGCCTTCATATTACTTTTAAGATGGCGTCGGCCAAAAACCAAGATGACAATGGCTAAAAACCAAGATGGTGACGGCTAAAAACCAAGATGGTGACGGCCAGAAACCAAGATGACAATGGCTAAAAACCAAGATGTAGATGGCCAGAAACCAAGATGGCGACGGCTAAAAACCAAGATGGAGACGGCCAGAAACCAAGATGGCGACGGCCAAAAAACAAAGATGACAATGGCTAAAAACCAAGATGGCGATGGCCAGAAACCAAGATGGCGACGGCCAAAAACCAAGATGGTGACAGCCAGAAACCAAGATGGCGATGGCCAGAAACCAAGATGGCGACGGCCAAAAACCAAGATGGCGACAGCCAGAAACCAAGATGGCGACGGCCAAAAACCAAGATGGCGACGGCCAGAAACCAAGATGGCGACGGCCAAAAACCAAGATGGCGACAGCCAGAAACCAAGATGGCGACGGCCAAAAACCAAGATGGCGACAGCCAGAAAACAGATGGCAACAGCGAAAAACCAAGATGGCGATGGCCAGAAACCAAGATGGCGACTGCCAGAAACCAAGATGGCGACGGCCAAAAACCAAGATGGCGACAGCCAGAAACCAAGATGGCAACAGTGAAAAACCAAGATGGCGATGGCCAGAAACCAAGATGGTGACAGCCAGCCACCAAGATGGCGACAGCCAGAAACCAAGATGGCGACGGCCAGTAACCAAGATGGCGACCTTGCTGCAGTTTCCTGCTCCTCGGAAGATGAACCTTATTGATTTCAGTGACCCCTGATCTTTCTAATCGCTAAAATTGGCGCAAAAAATATCAACCTTTCTTGGGCAGGCTGCCGTGAGCACAGTCCTGCTCTCCAGAGGATGAAGCGGTCACGATTCTGGTGACCTTCCACTGACCTCTATAAGGGCTGGAAGGGATTCGGCCTCTTGCCCAAGAGCACTTCGCCAGGACAAACCACGAACTCGTGACCTCCACCAGGACCAGCTAATGTTTCCCTGTCAGTGCGTTTGAGCAGCAGCTCGTCTAAACCCCCCGACTCCTCCAGCGGAGCCCCGCGGCGCCCGGAGCAGCCGGTGTCAAAGTAAGCCGTCAGCCGGATGAATGGCCTGCAGCCTTTTGTTCTCCCCAGCTATTAAGAAAGACCACGCTGAAATATTATTATTCTGCTGCTCCGAAATATGTCAGATTAAATCGTTACCTTCGCTGAGCCACACACAAAAGGCACAAACACTGAAGCACTTTACAGGCCGAGTCCAGGATGTTTTTTGAGTTTTCTGAAATATTATTATAAAACCATTGTTAAACTGCTCGGCAACATGACAGCTTAAATCATCACCTTCAGCGGCGGAAAAATAAAAGGCGCACATGTGCTGCCGAGATTTTAAAGTGTAACACCGGAGTAATTTGGGCTCTTTGAATCGCCGCCAACAGCAGGTTGCACGACTGCATAACCCAAAACGTCGCCACACAGCAGCCTGTCTGTCCATAAATAATAACAGTTTAGGCTTTTAATGTGTCAGAGAGGGAACAGGAAAGGCCTCCATCTCTTCAGTCAGGATGAAAAACGCAGTTTGAAAGCATACAGCTTGTGTAACATGATGTATTTCCCTTTTGAAACAGAATGGTGGCGATGCACAAAGGAATATTGAAGTGTTAACTAATTGGATATCAGTTAGGGAGAGAAACGCAGTCTGGTTACTAATTTTGTTGAACACCAGGTGACAAAAAATGTAGATTTAAACAATCGTCTAAAGTTGGTTAAAGCTAACTCAACTAAGCTTCCCCCAGTGACTCTGTAAAGGCGTTTTTTTCATGATGGTCAGCACGAAATCAATTCGTATGTAATCCACGTAATTGTGAACCGGGAAGCATAAAGAGCAACAAACGCCGTGTAGGGCGGAGGTCAGGGTGGATGGGTGGGTCAAAAAACAACACTATTGGTGCCCCGTGTGAGGCAATAAATACAGAAGTTACGTGACAAATAATACGAATAATAATACAAACTGATTTTGGCGGATATATATATATATATACTTTTCGTAGGTATAGCTATAGAACAACCTGAACAGTTTCTGCAGTGTAATGAGTATCGCAGCCTCGTGGTGCTGCTGTGGACTTTTAGTTTTGTTAAAGGAAAAATATATTTTTTTTATGGAAAGCCGTTAAGGAGAGCGGAACGAGGAGGGCCGAAACAAAGACGGCAAAAAAAGGTTTGCAGGCTCATGGGAATCCAAACAACTATTTTCGCTCAACTATTTCTAAACAAAACATTTTCTGGATTACCCTCCCGTGAAGAAATGTGTTGTTTGCACGCCTTCCACGAGCCCACGAATGGATAGAAGAAATTTAGAAAGTTTTTTTGGACGTTTTATATCCTTTTTTTTGCTTTCGTTCGGCCTCCATCAAAGTCTGTTTGCACTGATATGCTTTGAATATTCTCCTTAAAGCCGTTAGATAGATTTTCTGGGACTATAAAGAGCCTCAGGAGGTAGCTTATATTTTGTATTTTTTGGTGTCCTTGGTTGTGTTTTCAGCAGCACGTTTTGACACCTGGAATTAAAGGAAACTGTTGATGTGAATATTGTGGATGCTCGGTGTTAACGGATGCAGCTTGGAGCAGAAACGCTGAGAGTTTCCCTGCAGACTCGTCCACAATGAAACTCCACAGAGAACACCAGATATTACCACAGTTGGCTCAGGCTGCATTTTCCAATACAGCTGTCTCTGTGTGAGCCAAGTCTCTAGTGGGAGCCGCGAGTCCAACTGGCTGCTTAACAATAAACTCGTCGCCGTCAATCAGCCAATCACTAACAAATGTCACCTTGTTTTCAGCTGCACGCGCTCAGTACTTCTCTTCGTCTGCGGCCTCTCGCTGTCAGTTTGCAGCTCTCAAACTGCCAGAAAGCAGAAAAAAGCAAGCTTTGTTCTTTAAATCAACCATACCGCTGTTTATTTTCTATCCAAAGCCGACTGAAGCTTTTTAAGATTGACAAACTCATTTTTTCTGTTAGCTTCCAGACTTCCAGTGGTGTCCTTTTAGTTCAGTACCGTGTGACAATCAACAGGCAGACACTGAGAAGTTATAACACTGCTGGAGGTGTGGTGTGAAACAGATAAAAACATTTCATTTTTATCATCTGAGTAGATCATTATCTGCTGCCAGACAACCTTACAACCTCAGCAACTGTCCCCGGAGTGTAAAACATTACATAAACCTGCAGTAAATAAAGGAATCATAAGTAAATATAAATAACAAATGACGAAAACACAACCTATGTAGACAGATGTACGGATTCAAATCAGAGGTGGACCAAGTATTCAGATTCTTTACCTCAGTAAAAGTACTATTACCACCTTGAAAATACTCTGTTGCAGTAAAAGTACTAATACCACAGTGAAAAAATACTCTGTTACAGTAAAAGTCCTGCTTTGAAAATGTTCCTTCAGTAAAAGTATGTCAGTATAATCAGTATAATATACTTAAAGTATTTAACAGTGACTTTTATACTATTATATATTCTATCATTAGATTATTATTACTTGTGCATTAATGTGAAAGCAGGATTTTTACTGTTGTAGTTGGTTGAGCTGGAGCTCATCTCGAACTATTAACTAATGATTATCTGGATATTGGATTAATCTTTTTTAATTAATTAATACATTTTTTCAGACTTTTTTTCGGACATTTTTCAGACTTTTTTTGGAAAAAAATTGAACTTTTTCAGACATTTTTTGGACTTTTTTCGGATTTTTTTTCAGACTTTTTTTTACAATTTTCTGACAAAAACCCTCACACCTTCACATATCTGGAGGTCAGAGGTCAAGGGACCCCTTTGAAAATGACCATGACAGTTTTTCCTCGCATAAAATTTAGCATAAGTTTGGAGCGTTATTTAACCTCCTTCACTACCAGCTAGTATGACATGGTTGGTACTGATGGATTCATCAGGTTTTATTGTTTCATATGATACCAGTAACTTCCCTCCAGCTTTAAAACTGAGGCTGCTAATTTGCGATTAATCACTATTAACTATTATAATTGATCGACAACCCTAATTTGAATCTTTCAGACGTTTTCTATAAGTCCAGTCTTTCTTTGATATATGATTAGAATATTATTCCTTCTCTAATGTGACATTTTATCAACAACTATCTAATCTAACTCCTGGTATTTATCTCGTCTCTCCTCTCCGATGCCGTCTCAGACATATCAGACGTGTAAACTGTAAAAACTTTTTCCTCTCCAACTTCTCCTTCGGCAGTGAAAACGTGACTAACGGTGAACATTAGCAGTGAAGCTGTCAGCAGACTTAATTAATCAGACTGATTTGGTGCAGCAGAAGTACAGTGATTTGAAAGATTGCGGTGCGTTCGAGGAGTTTTTCAAGAGGAAGTTTCTGATGGTGAAAGTGCAGATTTTATTTCTTTTTTTTTCCTCTCTCCTTCCAAATTGCGAGTAGAGAGGCGTGCTCACATCAGCGCTCACATTTCCATTTTACACTTCAATCATTTCAGCTGATAGAGTTATAAAAGAGGGTCAACAGCAGGAGACATTAGTGGTTAGAGACGGGTTATTAGTAGATCAGGGAGAGGGATTCAAATAAGATAATATCAGCGTCAGGTCAAAGGTCACAGCAGCCAGATGAGAGATGAAGTGGAGGAAGAACATGGATGGATTACTGAACGGGCCTAACGGTGACAGAACCAGGGGTCCAAAACCAGGGGTCCAAAGTGTCATGGACCTCCAAGATGTCACGTAGAGATGCATGATGGCCACAAAGAAACACAAAACAACCACAAAGAGACATGAAGCGTACATCTAAAGACACAAATTGACTACAAAGAGACTCAAAACAGCCACAAAGAGACACAAAATGACCACAAAGAGACACAAAACAACCACAAAGAGACACAAAACAACCACAAAGAGACACTAAACAACCACAAAGAGACACTAAACAAACACAAAGAGACACTAAACAACCACAAAGAGACACTAAACAACCACAAAGAGACACTAAACAAACACAAAGAGACACAAAACAACCACAAAGAGACACTAAACAACCATAAAGAGACACTAAACAAACACAAAGAGACACTAAACAACTACAAAGAGACACTAAACAACCACAAAGAGACACTAAACAAACACAAAGTGAATCTTGGTTGATATACCACTTAGGATAAAACACCCTAAATTGACCTACAATTGTTTTGGTGTTTTAAGTAAAACTTTGAACGCAGGACTTTTACTTGTAACAGAGTATTTCTGCACTGTGGTATTACTACTTTCACTGAAGTAAAACACCTTAGTACTTTTTCCACCACTTCTCAGTTTCATAGCTGTTTTATTCTGACTGCTCAGTGAAAACTAAAATATTACTACTAATACTCCCTGTATAACATGACCTGTGGTGACCTCTAGGATAATCACAGCCTCATGAAACTTTACAGCCACAAACTAGAGACCTAGAGCATTCAGAGGATGGATGAATCAGACTAGAGACCTAGAGCATTCAGAGGATGGATGGATCAAACTAGAGACCTAGAGCATTCAGAGTATGGATGGATCAGACTAGAGACCTAGAGCATTCAGAGGATGGATGGATCAAACTAGAGACCTAGAGCATTCAGAGGATGGATGGATCAAACTAGAGACCTAGAGCATTCAGAGGATGGATGGATCAAACTAGAGACCTAGAGCATTCAGAGGATGGATGGATCAAACTAGAGACCTAGAGCATTCAGAGGATGGATGAATCAGACTAGAGACCTAGAGCATTCAGAGGATGGATGGATCAAACTAGAGACCTAGAGCATTCAGAGGATGGATGGATCAGACTAGAGACCTAGAGCATTCAGAGGATGGATGGATCAAACTAGAGACCTAGAGCATTCAGAGGATGGATGGATCAAACTAGAGACCTAGAGCATTCAGAGGATGGATGGATCAAACTAGAGACCTAGAGCATTCAGAGGATGGATGGATCAAACTAGAGACCTAGATTGACTTTTTCTGACATTTTTCGTCATTTTTTTTAACTTTTTTCGAACATTTGTCGGATATGTTTGGACATTTTATTTTACTTCTTTTTCACTTTTTCTGGACATTTTTCGTACTTTTTTCACATTTTTTTCTTACATTTTTTCTTTTTCTTTTTGATGGCTTTCCTAGCTAGCCTGACAATAAGGGGTTTTCTGCTCGCCATCCATTCGCCGAAAAAATTCTTGCAGAAATCTCAAAAAGTTTTTGATCCTCAATCACAGCATGTCTTCTTCTATGGTGTTCCTCGAGGTCTTGGTGTCTTAATGTGGGATTTTAGAAGGATTATTGATCATTTTGATCAATTCTCCAGTGGTAAAAAAATGGTTAAATTTAGCACCAAATCTGTGGAACAAATGGTATCAACCCACAAAACTGACTTATGAGACATAATAGAGCACGAGGATGGTCATCATATACTTCTATCATGATGTTCTAAACCCTTATACACTCTCACTATTGATTTTAATTTATTCACACAGTGCTGAACTGCATCTCAAATTAATCTCCAGGTTTCCAGCTTTCAGATGATGTACACCACGTCTGTGTGACGTCTACTGTTGACCTGCTGTCTCCTCCTGAACACCCCCCGGACGCCCTGAAGAAGAGGGCGGGACGATAGAGAGGTTAACTGAACCAGCAGCACTAAAGCTGCAGTTTGACAACCGACGACTCAATATGGCTGCTGTGTGTGTGTGTGTGTGTGTGTTTTGAAGGTCCAGACACACGCACACACACACACAAACACACAGACACACACACACAGTATGGTCCTGAACACCTGCTGCCCTCTAGAGGCCGCTGACTGACGGGTCGATCAGTCAGGACTCATAGAAACCTGTTTACACCTGAGAGACTCAGACTCACAGCGTGGCCCTGTTTACCCGTTTACACTAGTTTAATGGTTTTATGAAGTAAAGTCTCTGTTTTCATTGTGTTTTATTAATGTTATTTATCATTTAGGGTTGTGAGCAGCTGACGGACACTTTAACAGCTGGAAGAGGGTTTTCATTTGTTGTTTTTTAACTAAATAAAAAGCTGAAAATGTTTCTTATTTTGTTGTTTATGTTTATGGATACAGAGAAAAAGAAGCTACACATATAATATTTAATCATATTTTATATTCACCTTTTAAACTCTTATAGTATTATATAGTATTTGTAAAAGAGAAGTATATAAATAAAGTTTTTTTTTCCTCTAAACTGGCTCATAAAATAATTCAATAAAGTTTTTAATGATGGGTTTAAAATGACTGAATGGTGACCTGAACAACTGAAAGAGGAGGTGATGAAGAGGAGGAGCAGGAGGAGGAGATGAGGAGAAGGAGATGAGGAGAGCATGAAAGGGAGGAGAAGAGGAAGATGGAGAGGATGAGGGAAAAGAAGGAGAAAAGGAATCAGGGAGGAGGAGCAGGAGTTAGGAGAGAGGAGGTTAGGAGAGAAGATTGAGAAGATGAAGGAGGTGAAGATGAGGAGGCTGGTTCAGGAGGAGAAGTTAAAAAGAAGAGGAGACAGCAAAGGAGGAGAGGAAGAGGAGAAGGAGATGAGGAGAGGGCAAAAAAGGAGAAGAAGAGGAGATGAAGATGAGGAGGCCGGTTCAGGAGGAGAAGTTAAAAAGACGAGGGGACGGAAAAGTCTCCTTCCCTTCATAACCTCCTATCCTCCTCTTTCCTCCTCTCTTCTCCTCCCTTATTTCCTCTCCTCTCCCCTCCCCTCTTTCTATCCTCCCCTCTCTCCTCTCCTTGTTCCCCTCTCCTCATTTCCTCTCCCTATCTCCCCTCTCTCCTCCTGTCTCCCACTTACCTCCTCACCTCGTCTATCCTCTCCCTCTCTCCTCTCCTCTCCTCCTCTCCTCTTTCCTCTCCTCTCACCTCCTCTCCTCTCCTCTCCTCTCATCATCCCATCCTCTCTCCTCCCCCGGTCTCCCCCTCTCAGTGGGGGTCCAGTATTGTCCCGGTCCTGGTCTCTCTGTGGGAACAGCTCCTCTCTCCCCTCTCTTCTCTTCTCTCCTCTCTCTCCTCCTCTCTCTCCTCCTCCCCTCTCTCTCCTCCCCCTGGTCTCCCCTTCTCCTCCCCCGGTCTCCCCCTCTCAGTGGGGGTCCAGTATTGTCCCAGTCCCGGTCTCTCTGTGGGAACAGCTCCTCTGTTTGTCGGCCAATAGGTCCAATTCATCCGAGGCCTTTTTAGAAAGACCAGCACCACAAAAGCCAACGGGAAACGACCCCCCCCCCCCCCCCCCCCCCCCCACACCCTCCTCACCTCCTCCTCCCCCCCTGCTGCCGATCAACGTCTCCTCACCCCCCCACCTCCCCCGAGGAGGCCCTCTAAGTTTGTTTAAGAGATTGAGGGTCCAGAGAAAGAGACAGAAAGAGAGAGGACGCAGAGAAAGCGTCCGCCCATTAAGGTAATTATATAGAGCCAGTGTCCCCGTGAGGGCCCTTAATTGATGTTAATGTTTGTCTAATTGGGGGGACTGGGGGTGAGGAGGGGGAGGGGAGGGGGGAGGCAGAAAGGAGGAGGTGAAGGTCCTCCTCAAAAGGTCCTTCTTCCTCACAGGACAAGGAGCACTTTTCAGTCCTCCCTCCTCCTCTCTTCTTCTCTTCTCTCTGTCGTTCACACCTTCCCACAATGCCTGTCACCTCCAGCTTTCTCACATTACCTTTTCTTAACCCCCCCCCCCCCCCCCCCCCCCCACCCCTCACCCTCCACCTCCCCCCGTCCTCC